>NC_056737.1:769768182-769828182 GCF_019279795.1 Protopterus annectens | reverse complement strand
TGGGCAATTTTCATAAGACCCAAGTTTATATTCAGACCCAAGCAAAACAATATCCGGTTGTGGTAATCCTTGGGTATAACTTACCTAACACAAGATGCTTCTTTATTGATCTGGGAGACAAGACACAGTCTTACTTGCAATGATATACAATATATATCCCACTGCCAGTGACCCCAAGACTCTGCCTGCTCCTACTGTCGCTCCTCCACAATTGTCATCTTTGGCAGTTCCCTGGTGTGACCCATGCTGGCAGGGTCTCTCTCTCTCTCTCTCTCTCTCTCTCTCTCTCTCAGGAGTGCACCTGACAGTGGAATCCTCCTTCTCAAAGTCATCTCTCTGGGTGAAAGGCTTACCAGGCAAGTGGAGTGAAAAGGAGCAGGGAAATGCTGTCATTCTATGGCTCACAGTATTTTTATTAGCCCTACACACCCTTTCCTCTTGCACTTACATCAGTATGCAAGAGTGGGCAGTCAGAGTGGAGCAACTATGAGGACATGCCTTGCTCTTCCATGGCCTGTAGGGACTCCATGTCTTCTCAACCCTGCTGCCCCTCCAGTTTGATGTCAACCCTCTGAGCTCCAGCATCTGCTAGAGATCCACTATAGATTGTAAAGCATCTAATCTGCTTGGTCCACAGTCAGGGTTTTATCTCTCTAGTCCACTAGTGACATTTGTAATGACATTTAGAGAGATTTTTCACTTTTCTGAAAAAGAAAAAGCTGATGTGAAACAATATTCCACAAAAAAGGTTTACAAAAGGTAGCATGAGCCACTACTGAGTTATTCTTCTTTTCCATCAACTGAGGGACTAGTGGTTTCTCAGATGAGAAAAAGAGTGTAGCAATCATGGCACTGTTACCCCACAGTAGTCAAGCCACTGTGTGGTTTAGAGTGCAGGAAAGAATAACAATAAAAAGACAAATGTGTGGGTTTAAAAAGAGTGCATTATGCTGACCGGTGGGTTGGTGGTAGTCAAGAGTAAGTCAGGAGACTGTGAGCAAATCAAGGGAGCAAACAAATAAGAGGGATGAGTTGCAAATGGATACTCAGGACTTCAGAAAAGGGTGTGTGGAAGAGGCAGAAAAAGAAACAACCCTGGTGATATGCAGTAATAAAGTCCGGACTTTGATCTAGTAGACTGAAGTTGTATTAGTGGCTCTGTTTTTTGCTTGTGGTAGTATGGGTGGCTACGTGTGTCCATCTTGGAAGGAGGCTTGGGTGGAGCAGAGCACATACAGCCACAATCCCTTGAAGGAGGGGTGGCATTTAAGCTTACAGGCCATTGTGTTTCCCAAAGTGATATAGGTAGTCCTTCATCCTGGCCAGGAGCAGTATTATAGGTATTCACAAAAAAAATGCCCTCATCACTGGGATGCCAGCGAGAGTACAAACTTCCCAGTGGCTGCCTGAATGACAGTTCCTCTGTACTACTCTCATCCAAGGGGATCTAGAGACCCCCCCATCAGTAGGGAACATATGAGGTTAAGTCCACTAAAAGGACATTTGATGCATGGCAGGAACACGTGGAGGGAGCACCCTGGAACAAAAAGAGACACTAAGAGAAAAAAAGTCAACATGGCTATGCAGGAATATGAAGTTAACAATTACTGCAAAAGAAAAGGCTTACAATTGGTGGAAAAGGAGGGGGTCAAGATGTGAATGACATTAACTAAAAAACAACAAAGATGGTGAGAGCAGTTAAAGTTAAAAGGGAAGTGGCAGAAGGGATCAAAAAGGGAAGCAAGGACATTTTAGGTAAATAGAGGGGGGGGGGGCTGGACTGGCCAGACAGAGCAAAGATAAGGGAGATCATATACGACTGGGAAAAACAGAGGTAATGAATGACAGCAGTCTTCATAATGCAATGCAAGGGGAGAATGTCATGATGTGAGAGAAGCAAGGCAGAATGAGGAGAAAAATGGAAAGACACCAGAATAGACAGACATTAGATTCAAAGAAAGCTAGCTGCTCTTAAGGAGGATAATGCATAAGGACTAGATGGGCTGCCACCCACAGCCCCCAAAACTCCTGTGTGTTCACAAATTCTTTAATAGATATATGGCAGATTCCCTGACAGAGATTTTTAATAGATCAATGGCTAGCACATCAGTGCCACAGGACTAGAAGACAGCAGCTGCAATACCCCTGGATAAAGAGGAGAAAACAGAAAAAATCCAGGGTGCTACAGGCCTGCGAGCTTACAAAAGTGGCTGGCAAAGTAATGCAAAGCATCCAGATGGGGAAGACTCAAAGGATTTTTAATGGACAACAATCTCCATGACAGAAGGCAACATACAGTCATACCCATAAGGAGTAGTTGGTTAAACCTGATCCAATTTTATGAGTAGGTTACAGCTGAAATTGACAAGATTACAGATCATGGCAGCATACCTGGACTTCATCAAGGCTTCTGACTCTGCCTCACAGAGAAGGATGATAGGAAAACTGGAGCAGTTGGGGAGGGATTATTTCTGAGGAAATATAGTTGCATAGTTGAATGGTAGGACACAGAGAGCTGTTGTAAGATGGACAATGTCAGTAATCAGGGAAATGACAAGAAGAGTAGCACATGTGGTCATTAATGGGCAGAGTACTCTTCAGTATGTTTGTCTTAAACATAACTGTGAAAACACAGACCAGAAGCAATCTGTTTGCTGATGTCACAGAGATAGCTGGAGCAGTGAAGGATGGGAGAAGCAGTCTAAAGAAGACTTTTGAAAGGTCATACAAGTGGGCAGAAGGGAAGCAGTTGAAGTTTAATACAAAAAAAATTATGAATACTGCACTTAGTTCACATCAGGGTTGTTGTGGCCTATCAGCTTGGAAGAGTGGAACTGATGGCAACAGAGAAGAAAAAGGATCTGAGACAGCAGGAAACCCTCGTGGCTGTCTGTATGACCACAGCCCCTCTTGAAGGTCCCTCCATGCTGTATTGGGGAATCCCTTAATACAAGGGAGTAAACAGAGTCCCATTGGAGAAAAAGCCTTAATGGTCAGCAAGCAACAGGAGCAAAAAGCACCTAGTAAAAAAAGACAGCTACTGTACCTGCAAAGTCTGCCTCTTGGGAGGGCTTATCAGAAGATTCTGGTTAAGAAAAGATTGTTTGACAATCAGGCCATTTTCTCCGTTTTTGAAGAGGGGTCATCTTCTCTTAAAGGACCGAGCTGGCTTAGCTGTGGAAGACAATCCTTGGAGAACAATGTATAAACCATCAACGATTGACAAAAACTTTTTTCTGGTTTTAAAGCTTCCAGCTGATCTATTGTGAAGGTTCGTCAAACAGAATATTTATTGTGAAGGCTGATCAAACAGAATATTTTCCAGGACAGCAATGCGTTTACGACATCCTGGTAAACATCATTCTAAAAGAAACATTTGAGCAGGTTTCTGCTTGTTTGTACTGAGCTGAAATGAGGTGGGTTACCAGCCACAACTCTGAGCTGAAATACCAGACGACTAGAGGCTTCTGAGCTTCTAAATAAAACATAAGTTGCCTGTTTTTTTTTTTTTTTTTTTGCTTATTTATACTATTTACTGCACTTTTTTATTGCCTCTGGCCTATTTTTATACTGTATTTATTTATTTACGGTGTACTAAACTACACTGTTGTACTGCAATTGTCTGCTTTATTTTACCTGTTAAATAGAATTTTAGTGCTGTTTTCACTGTTTACAAAGCTTTTTTGCTAGTTTCACTGTAAGTATTTACTGGCATTTTTCACACTGTTTTTAAGCTACCTTTTCAGCTTGTTCTGGTTTTCCCACCAACCAGTATTTAAATAACTGATCTGTTAACTGTTTAAAACTTTCTTTAGAGCCTTCTTGCTAATTTTCTGCTGTTTTAAATGTTTAGTGTCTCACTGCTGTTTTAAACATTCTCTAGTCTTTCCCACTGAAACTTGGGTAAGCTAGTAGCTGTAGCATAGTTCAGATACAGGCTTGCTGCTTCTGGAACTGTTTGCAGTGGTTTGTTTGTTCTGAGCATGTTTTCCAGGCCATCTTGGATTGGAAGGGGCCTATCTGCACTTTTGTGAGAGAATTGTGCTGACTGGGACCTGTCTGGTAAAGGGTGACCAGTCTAGGGCTTGCAATAAGCATCCTCATTGGTCCTTTTGAATGGTTTTCAAGTTATCAGTTTCTGGTATTTAGGCCATGCATTTGATGCATGTTGCACAGCACAGCGCACTGCCAAGCAGTTGTGTGCCAAAACCAGACAGTTAAATTCAACAAATTATCCCTAAAACCCAGGCAGAAATATCCATCCACTGAGTTCCTCTGTGATCAATTCTGAATAGCCACAACAGTCTTCAACCTAACATTATGGACAGATGGACTACCCTTGTTTCTTCTGCCAACCTTGTTGACTTGGGTCTTCCTGAGGCAGTATAGCAACTGCCTCATGTACAAACACAACCCTCTTCTAATAACACACACTAATACAGGGTGTGAGAGATGTATTTATACCAGGAATCTAGAATCCATGCTCTCTCTTATTCAAAACAGTAACACAGAGAAGGTTGTCAACTCACTTCCCACTACATATGCTCATAGTACCACTACTCATGCACAAACCACTACTTATAGACATAGCACGCATCAAACACGCAAATCCACATACACAGAGGTTCTCTTGAAAAACTTACCGAAACACCGGAGACCTCCAAAACACAAAACTGCTACAATTAACACAATTCCCACAGCACCCATGACACACAGCAATACCAGTGTCTCGCCCACCAAGCCAGTAAGGTGCAACACTCAAAAACAAATGTTCTTGTCATTGGAGACTCAATAGTGAGACACACAGATGTCTCACTCATCAGGTTGGACAAGAAAAAGTCATGATCAGTTGCCTGTCCAGTGCCAAGATGTGCCAGGTCACGCATGCACTCATGTCTCTCGGCAACAAGTACTGTTATGTCACAGTTCATGTCAGTGTGAATGACTTGAGACATACCTTACTGAACTATACGAAGAGAAACATGGTTGAGCTATCTGAATACGTGTCCTAGGCAAGTATATCCATAGCCTTGAGCAGCATACTACCCTCACCTAGAATGATGTCACAGTATAAACAAAAAATGACTGATTTCAATAACTGGCTCAGTTTTTGGTGTCATTCAAAAGGGATCCGGTTCCTGTCAGCCTGGGAAGCCATGGTCGACAGACCTCGCTGCTTTTCCAGAGACTGTTTGCACCTGGCACCTCTAAGCTTTCAGCTTCTGGAAAGGCTTCTGTCTCCCCCATAGTGCCCTTTTTAGGCAAAGTCTCGAAAACAACATTACCGACGTGAAATTAACCAAACAGAACAAAATAAGGGTAATGCCGCTAAATGCTAGGAGCTTAAACCAAAAACTGCACTCCCTGGATGCACTTCCATTACTAGAACATACAGATGTCTGTGCAGTCACAGAGATATGGTTCAAAGCCTTAGAGAGTACCTGCAAGGCTACAATGCCTTCCACACGTTTCGGCAGTGTTTCAATCTATATTAGAGATAAATTCACCTCCCATCTACTTAGACCGGACAGCTCCATGGAGTTACTCCAGGTACAGGTTACAATGGGTAAGACCCCTATTCAAGTCATACGTCACGATGCCCACAAAGCCTACTTGACCAAACTGCAGACAATCCAAATTTTACTGAACACACTGGTTATGAGGAATTTCAATTATACCACCATCAACTGGGAAACCTTCTCTAGCTCTAACTCACTAGTGCAAATGTTCCTTGACTTTGTTAATTCAAATGCCCTGGAACAAACTGTCCATACCCTGATAAGGGGAACAAACATTCTGTCCTTGTTCTCGCCAACATGTCAAACAGATGCACTGCCGCAACTGTCGGACCCTCATTAGTTAAAACTGACCACAAATCAGTCACCTGTGAGCTGGTACTAACACCAGAACTCACAAAGGGTGAAATCAAGACTAAAACCTTCACCAAGGCAAACTATACCCTCCTATGTGAAGGTATAAATGTATTCCAAGCCCCACCCCAAGCTGGAAGTGGTAACTATGCCAAAGTTTACACTAAAGCCCTGTACAATCACTTGCATAAGTGTATAAACTCATCTGTACCCGAAAGAATCAAAGCCAGAGCACCAAGTAAAAATATGCTGTCACTGTGGACATCCAGCATAACAAACTTTACAATAAACGCAAAAAGATGCTGTCCAAGAAAACAAAGGCAAGGCCCCAACAATGGAAAAGCACCCTTCTCAGCCTCAACAGGCAAATAATTCAACTTGTCAAATCCTCAAAGGACTCCTTTAAGAGAAACTTAGCAAGTACAGCCAAGGATAACCATAGGGCCTTTTACAGCTATGTACATAATCCAAAGAGTAGAACCTAAGCATGTGCAGAGCTAGTGGCCAAAGGTATCACACACACTGACCCCACAGAGATAGCAAACCTGTTATGATCTCCTATGAACAGCCTCATCATCACTATTCAGAGCAGATGCACAGTAGAGGCAGCAGGTGTGGGCATGACATCAGCGTAAATAAATGTGCAATAGGCTGTGTGAAACTTTAATGAGGAAGCTGAAAAAGAAGTTATGTACTCACCATAATGTTCCATCTGGGTTGTCCATTTTCATTCTTCCTCAACCTCTAGATTCAGATCTGATCCTCGGATGCAACTCGGCCACTTTCCATAGCTCTAGGATCCAATTCTCGAGCTCCTTCTTTACCCATAATCCATCATTCCACCACAATATCTCAGATCGAGTTTGCTGCTAACATATTTACAATATATCTACATTTATATGCAGATTATGAACGGATAGAAATTGATGGCATAAAGTTCAGGAGCTCAAACACTACAATGGTTCTTATAATCATATCCATCAGGTCACTCATAGTCATGGACGGGGGAACGAGGGGGGGTGAGTTGAGCAAGAATGAAAATGGACAACACAGATGGAATGCTATGGTGAGTACACAACTTCTTTATCTAATGTTGTCATTTTCATTCATTCCTCAATCTGTGGGACAGAGTCCCCAGCTATAATAACTTCAGATGGCCCTTAAGGAAGGATATTCTGCAGCACTGAGGAATCAAAAGCAGCTCTATTTCTAGAAATAATATCCAGTTTGTAATGTGAAATAAAGGTACAGTGGATATAAAAAGTCTATACACCCCTGTTAAAATGCCAGGTTTTTGTGATATAAAAAAATTAGACCACAATAATCATTTCAAAACTTTTCCCACCTTTAATGTGACCTACAACCTGTACAATTCAACTGAAAAACAAACAAATCTGTTAGGGGAAAAATATAAAATAATAAAAAACAGAGAATAAGCTGGTTGCATAAGTGTGCACCTTTTGCTTTAATTACAACATTCAGTCTTCGTTAATACACACCCGCCATTAATTAAAGAGACTCTGATTAACCCGAAATAAAGTTCAGCTGTCCTAGTAGGATTTTCCTGACATGTACTCAGCTGCCTGCTACAGCAACAGCCATGGTTCGCAGAGAACTTACAAAGCATCAAAGGGATCTTATTGTTGAAAGGTATCAGTCAGGAGAAGGGTACAAAAAAGTTTCTACAGCATTGGATATACCATGGAACACAGTGAAGACAGTCATCAAAAAGTGGAGAAAATATGGGACAACAGTGAAGTTGCAAACTGATGAAAAGGCAAGATGAAAACTGGTCAGGGAGGCTGCCAAGAGACCTACAGCAACACTGAAGGAGCTGCAGGAATTTCTGGCAAGTACTGGTTGTGTACTACATGTGACAACAATCTTCTGTATTCTCCATATGTCCGGACTATGGGGTAGAGTTGCAAGACGGAAGCCTTTTCTTACACAGAAAAATATCCAGACCCAGATAAGTTTGCAAAATAATACATCAAGTCTCCTAAAAGCATGTGGGAAAATGTGTTATGGTCTGACGAGACCAAGGTTGGCCACAATTCCAAAAGGTATGTTTGGTGCAAAAACAACACTTTGCATCACCATAAGAACACCATCCCCACGGTGAACCATGGTGGTGGCAGTATCATGCTTTGGGGTTACCAACCATGTTGGTGGCAGTATCATGCTTTGGGGTTACCTTTCTTCAGCTGGAACCGAAGCTTTAGTCAAGGTGGAGGGAATTATGAACAGTTCCAAATACCAGTCACTTTTGGTCCAAAACCTTCAGGCATCTGCTAGAAAGCTTAAGACGAAGAGGAATTTCACCTTCCAACATGACAATGACCCCAAGCATACATCCAAATGCAAAAGAAAATTAAAGTTTTGGAATGACCCAGCCAGAGCCCAGACCTAAATCCAATAAAAACTCTGTGGGGTGACCTGAAGAGGGCTGTGCACAAGAGATGCCCATGCAAGCTAACAGATTTGGAGCGCTTTTGCAAGGAACAGTGGGGCAAATATTGCCAAGTCAAGATGTGCCATGCTGCTAGACTCCTACCCAAGAAGGCTGAATGCTGTAATTAACTCAAAAGGTGCATCAATAAAGTATTAGTTTAGGGGTGTGCACACTTCTGCAACCAGCTTATTGTACGTTTTTTATTTTTTATATTTTTTCCCCAACAGATTTGTTTGTTTTTCAGCTGAATTGTACAGGTTATAGGTCACACTAAAGGTGGGAAACGTTTAGAAATGATTTATTGTAGTCTCATTTTTTTATATCACAAAAATCTGGCATTTTATCAGAGGTGTTTACACTTTTTATATCCACTGTATGGGAGTTTGACCAAGAAGCAGTTGCACAAATGTCAGCAATAAAAACTCTGGAGCAGAAGGCCTGAGATGTAGACATTGATCTGGTAGAATCAGCTTTCAAATGTTTAAATAATGCAATACCTTTGGAAGAATATATATAGGAAATTAAATCTATTCATTAAGCCATTGTGGTTTTGGAAACTTGCCTTCCCATTCTAACATTACAGAAGGAAACAAAAAGCTGGTCGGATTTTCTGAAAGATTTTGTCCTATCGAGACAAAAACACAACTGTCTATGAACATCTATAAGATGAAGGGTATATTCACCTTTGTTTTGGCAATTTGGAAAGAATACTGGTAGGGTGATGACTTGACTGATACGATTTTCACAGACAACTTTGGGTAAAAAGGAAGGCTCGGTATGTAAGGTCACCCTATCTTTATGAAAAATCAAGTATGGAGATTTTGTATGACAGTGCTTGCAACTCAGATACTCTTCTAGCTGAAGTAATAGCTACCAAAAATGTAGACTTCCAAGAAAAGTATTTCAAGTCAACTTTGGCTGAGGGTGCAAAACAGGGATGAACAAGTGCTTGTAAAATCATGGTCAAGTCCCAAGCAGGGGTGAGGTCCTTTATAGGAGGCCTAAGTAAGAAGGTACCTCCAAGAAAGGCCCTATACAATTTGGATGAAGCAAGTGATGATGAGTTCTCCACTGTGAAAATCGTGATGGCTGCCAGTTGCACTTTAGAAAAACTTTCTCCGTCTTGGAAAATTGAAGCAAGAAAATCTAAAATTGCCAGAATAGGAGCTGTGAATGGGTCCAAGCGTTTTTGCTGAGCCCATATACAGGACCTCTTCCATTTGCTCATATAGATTTTTCTAGTAGAAGCTTTATGTGAGAACATCAAAATCTTCTGAACACAGGATGAAAGCCTGGTATTTCTAGCCATCACCAGAACTGGAGAAACCATCTGGTTAGTTTTAGTCGTGGAAGATCCAGGTGAATCTGCCCTGATGGATAGGACAGGAGATCTGGACTTGGTTCCAGTGTCCACGAATGGCGCATTATATGAGACCAAAGGAAGGGAAACCAGACCTGTCAAAGCCAAAAGGGAGCAATGAGTATCATTTTGCTCTTGAACCTCTGTGCTTTCTGGAGGAACTTGGGGGATGAGGGGAAGGGGAGGGTAAGCATAAAAAAGACCGGAGCCCCAAACATGGACTAGAGCATCTCTCGGTGACTGCCCCTGTGGAGGGATCAGGGCAAAAAACTTGGTCCAGTTATTGTTGGAAGGGGATGTGAAGAAGTAACAGCAAGGTTGACCCCATTTGTGGAAATTCATGTTTGCCACTGACTGATTTAGAGACCACTCATGAGGCATCAGGATAATTCTGCTGAGCCTGTCCGCTAGAATGTTGGACTTCCTCAGAATGTACGTTGCGGTTAGGAAGCAGTTGGAAGAAATCGCCCATTGCCAAACCCTCACTGCTTCTCGACACAGTGGGCAAAATCTGGTTCCTCCCTGCTTGTTGATATATCAAACTACTGACATGTTGTCTGTTTGTATTGCAATAGTCCCTAGAGGGAGAAATCACTGAAGGGCTTACAAAACAAGAAACACCGCTCTCATCTCTAGAACACTGATATGCAAATTTGTCTCCTCTGTCGACCATGTGCCTTGGACCTTCCGACCCAGGTAATGCCCCACCCCAACTGGGAGGCGTCTGTGGTCAATGTGGCATTGAGGGGAGGAAGAACAAATGGACGTGATTGTTCCAGTTCTTCCAAGTGGAGCCACCATAGAAGAAAGTCCTTGCATACTCAGGATAACTTTACAAGATGATTCAGCAGGTACTGATGTAAGGACCATTGGACCACCAGAGGCCATTGCAGAATTTTCATCTACAATCGTGCTGTTGGCATCAATGTTATTGTGGCAGCCATCGAACCTAATGCTCTGAGGACTAGATTTGCTGGGGGTGTTGGGATAGCCAGAATTTGTCTGATATGCAATCTTAACATGGAAATCCTGTCTGGAGGTAAGCAGGCTACACAACTGGCTGTGTACAGACATGTTCCTATGAAGTCTATCATCTGTATGGGCTGTAGCTGAGATTTTTGCATGTCGATTGTGATACCCAAAGTGGGAGTTAGATGTAGCAGATAATATCTGGCTTGCATTAGTAGATGTCTGGTTGATGCAGTTAGGAGCCAGTTGTCTAGATAAGGAAACATGTTGAATCCATGCAGTCTCAAGTGAGCTGCTACTATTACTACGCATTTCGTGAACACCCTGGGGGGTGGTGGTAAGACCAAAGGGTAGTACTCTGAATTGATAATGACTGGCTTCCAGCTGGAAGCAGACAAACCTTCTGGAGCACCTGTTCATTTTGATATGAAAGCATGCATCCTGAAGGTATATGATCCTTTGTGCCCAAACATCATTTGTGATGGCTGACCAGGCATCTGACTGGAAGAATAAGTACCCCCCCAACTGCCTCCACAGAAGGACAGTCAGGCAATTTCTCAGTAGCACTGGAAGAATCCGTAAGAGAATGACTCTTGAGATCCTTGATTTTGCAGACCCCTTCTACCATGTGGGCAGCATCTACCACAGTAGTTGTTTCCCCCACTGCCTCTGAAAGAAAAATCTCCCTGTGATTCCTAAAGATGACCTTGAGACTTTTTGAACCACATCTTTTTACCACCACCCTGGTTCCTGAAGAGAGATCTCTGTGGAGTAGAAATATGGATTCCAACAGCAGACAAGGTCTTTCCATCTTTCTCACTACAGGAGAGAGTGTCTAACTGTGGGGCCAAACAATGACAATCCATCAAAAGGAGTGTGATGAAAGGCGATGTTGCCGGCCCAGCTAGTTAGAATTTTGTAAATAATTATATATCATTTGTGAATATCAACATGATTTATATAGAAGTGTGACAAAAGGAGATACACCTAGCATAGCTGTCTGGAATTTTGCAAATGGTTATGTGTCATTTGTGAAAGTCAACATGCTTCATACAAGATGTTTGCATTACAAATGTATTAGAGCTGTATGTCATGTATATATCCAACTTGTTTGTAAAGACGTGTGTTAAAAAAAGTATTTTGTAAAATACTGAGCTTAAAGATGTATCCACAGTGCGTCCTGCTGGAAGAGAACAGAAATGTACATACACTACTGCAACTGTTTAAATGTATACATTTTAACAGTAGAAATTGGAATACAGGAGGTAACATCAGTGCAGCAAAATTTCAGAAAAATAGCTGAAAATAAATTACTTTATGACAGCAAGAGACAGGATGTCCATACTGGGGAGTTCTCTGTATGCTTGAGATGTGGAAGTGTTTTATTTTTTATGACTTCCAGCATTTGCCAAAGATCTGAGGAAAACATTTTAACAGTAGAAATTGGAATACAGGAGGTAACATCAGTGCAGCAAAACTTCAGAAAAATAGCTGAAAATAAATTACTTTATGACAGCAAGAGACAGGATGTCCATACTGGGGAGTTCTCTGTATGCTTGAGATGTGGAAGTGTTTTATTTTTTATGATTTCCAGCATTTGCCAAAGATCTGAGGAAAAGGCCTTGTCTATGTGTTTTCACAGGTAGATGCTAAATGCTTCCAGCTGCCATCAATGGTTGTTTTGGGCCTGGGGAATAGAAGTCAGATGACAAGAAATTACATCATTCTGCAAGCTAGCCCAGCAGTAATATTTGAGATAGTAATTTGAGAACTCTTAGAGAGACACATCATACTGTATTATGTCTTGGACCTGACAACAAAACTCATTCACTACACATCTGCCTTGCTCTTAAGTAAGTTAACCAAGACATAGCAATTCTCTTAGATTCTGCCAGGAAGATTCTGCCAGGAATATAATGGAATACAGTTTAAATGTTTTTTTCTTTATTTATTTCAGACTGTCCTGCAATGTTGTTGTAAATATTTCCGGTGATTTTGAACTCTGATGTCACTCTGATTATATACAGAGTATTTTCTTGTTCTTTTATTATTTATTATTAAATATATTTGAACCTTTCATTGTGGCTGATCTTTGTAAGAGATATTCAAGTTCCAAGAGTACTTGCATATTTATTTGGTGACACTGTGTAGGCCACTCCTAACAGCCTTGCTCTTGGTCAAACTACCATTGTATTGATAGCAACAGTAAGATTGGACAGCCTTTGTTAACGGCCTTATAGTAACTGATAAGGAGCTGGCTTGTGGCATTCATAACCAACTTATAGTCTGGGCAAAAGGGGCGTAGCCAGTAAACCTGTGCCAGCCTTTCCCAGGTGTGTGTGTGTGTGTGTGTGTGTGTGTGTGTGTGTGTGTGTGTGTGTGTGTGTGTGTGTAAACCAAACCTCAAAGGGTGTATGTTTCAGCTATTTGGGCAGGGACACGATGCACTGGTTGGACAGACAGGGTGCTGGAGGTTTTGGCTTGGCCACTCAGCTGAGACCTCAACTCTATAGCTATGCCAGTGGGGAGTCTTATTGGGGATCTGTAGAAAGAGGGAGAAACCAGCCCCAGACTGACTGTGGTCTCTGTGTGCTTAAGGGAAACTGCACTTGATACAGAGAGCTGCATCTGGAAATACTGTGTGTGTACTTGTCATCCTTCCAGGGTATGTCCCCCACTGGTGCCAGTAGTGAGGATTGAGGCTCCTTGATTACCAGTCCAGTGGTGGGGCCTCACAAGTAGTATTGATGCAGGACGCCCTGAAAGTTTCCGCAAAGTCACAAAGCCGCATTCAGACACAATGCAGTATGGCAATGCCAGAACCAGAAGTCCTTGAGGTAACCCTCTGCCGCACGTGAGATTAACCTCATGGACGCATTTGATATAGATTGTAGGGTGGCCATCCTTGGGAGCATCCTGTTGAATTTTGAACAGGACATATGAAATGACAGGAAGGGGAGGAAAAGCATAAAGAAACATACCCTTCCAAGAAAAAGATAGAGCGTCCACTTTCCAAACCACAGGACCTGGGACTCTAGCACAAAATAAAAGCTGTCTGTTCAGAGGGAAGGCAAGAGGAGTAACCCACTGGTGGATAATGTCCAGAAACACATCCCCGTGAAGCATCCATTTGTGGGATTGAGTTAAGGATCAGCTCAGAGTGTCTCCCACAATGTTTAAACCTGATGGAAAGTAAACTGCCTGAACAGTCACTTGACACTGAAGAGCAAGATCCCACACTAGGACTGCCAACCGGCAAAGATGGTAAGCTCTTGTCTCCTTGTTTGTTGATATACCACATCACTGTGTTTTTTTTCTATAAATACTTTGAAAGGTACTGGAGAGAAAAGAGGATGAAAAGCCTGAAGTGTCAGCAGAAGAGGTCTCATCTTTTTGAGACTGATGTGCTCCTTCTGTTGAAGTAGCAACCACATCCTCTGCACCTTTAGGGAGCTAAAAGCTGCTCACCATTCCACATCTGAAGCATCTGTGAACAGCTCCTGGAGAGGGAAGAGGGGGATAAAAAATAAGCCCTGGATTTAGAGGCAACTGCTGGATCCACCAGTGAAGTTCCTTCTTCAGACAAGGTAGAAGGTAAAAAAGAGACATTCTAGGAGATGTGCATGAAGCACAACTGATTTCAGAAACTACTGAAACTTTCTCTGTGGAGTTTTCCAGAGGAAGCATAGGGATGGTGGATGCCATGAACCCCAGAGCTTTCAGAAATTCCTTGACTGTTACAAGGCCAGAGGAAGAAGAGTCTGAAATAAGGAAATGTGTGTTAAGGCCTTGGGAGGAGGCAGGGATGCCAACATAGGCACAGTCTGCATCCCGGACCCCAGAAAAACATGGTCCTGAGAAAGAGTCTGAAAAGACTTTTTGAAGTTCATTATGTTCCCAGTGGCAGGAGTGTGCAGTTAAAACTCACCTGATTGGAGGCTGCTGGAAAACGGCTCAGTTTTGAGCTTTTTTATTGGTTAATTTGTTTATATCAATTTGCTCTTGTTTGCTACTGTTATATTTAATTGCGTTTCTGTTCTCCTGTGGTAAATCAACCTAAACACAGTTTAAATATCTCTAGCATAGTCCAGTTACATGGTTTGCTACATCCAGATCGGTTTTTGTAATTCCTGTGTTCCTGCTATGTCATCTTGTGTTGTCCAGGGCCTGCCTGTGCTTAGTGGGAGTAAGTGAACTGATTGGAACTAGTCTGGCATAATGTGTTTAGCTAAAAGCTCAGGGATAAGGGCTGATTGGTCAATTTCAGTGTTTCTATTTTAGTTTCATTTTTTATGATACTTAAACCCTGCATTTGCAAGGGTTTGTGCTTGTTGCACGTCGTGCACCACCTCTGCGCTGTTAACCCTTTGCAAGGTATCACAGCTGCATTTTTCCTTTACCAGCACTCCTGTGTAAGTGAGGCCCTTGTTTGCAGCTACTGTACTGATTTTAGTCAGCCCTACTCACACCTATAGATATTCACCTCAGATAGTACCCACTCTACTATCCCTGACCTTTCTTCCACAGAGTCTGACAACTACGGATGGATAACTTCCTATGGTTTCTTCTGCTAGTCTGGTTGAAATGGACATCCTGAGACAGTGAGCAACTGCCTTATGTAAACAGACAACCCTATGCTAGTACCACCTAGGAACACAATATGTGAGAGATGCTATTACATTAAGAACCTAGAATCTTTGCTGTCTCAGTCACAAGCCACTACATTGGACACTAAGAAGGTTGTCTGCGCAAACACGACAAACACCACACCTCTACCACCACCCACACCTGTACAACACACTCCTACATATGCAAAGGATCTCAAAAACATTCCTAAACAAAACAGACCTCTGAAGCAAAAACGCACACACACATCTCAACCCACAGCACCACACATAGTACACATGCCTGTGTCTGACAGCCTCTAAGGCCCAGCCACAAACCCAACATACTAATCATAGGAGACTATCGTGAGACGCACAGATGTGCCCCTCACCAGGCTAGAAAAGGAGAAAGTCACGGTAGTTGCCTGTCGCATGCTAGAATCCACCATATCACGCACTCACTCAAGTCTCTTAACAACAGGTACTGTTATGACTCTATCATAGTCCATGTTGGTGTGAATGATTTGAGATGTACCGCTCTGGACTATATGAAGAGATACATGATTGAGCTCACTGAATATGTGTCTCAGGCAGGTATGTCCCTAGCCTTAAGCAGCATCCTACTGTCACCTAGAGTGATGCCTCAATCCAAACAGAAAATGATTGACTTTAACATTTGGCTTAGTTTCTGGTGTAATTCCAAGGGGATCCAGTACCTGACAGCCTGGGAGGACAGGACTGACAGACCATGATACTTTGCCAGAGATGACCTTCATCTATCTCCTCTGGGCTTCAGGTTTCTGGCAATTGCCTCCCCATAATGCCTTTTTTAGGCAAAGCCATGAGCCCAAAATTAACATCATCAAAAATTCTTCTAAACGAAATTTAAAGGTCTTGCTGCAAAAACACAGAGTCTTAGCATGAAACTGTACTCATTGCAAGCATTCCTCACACTGGAAGATGCTGACATTTGTGCAGTCACTGAAACCTGGTTCAAAGCTGTGGAGTGCACCCCAGCCTTACCAGGTTACTCATCCTACCATAAGTTCAGAACACAAACAGAGGGCTACAAAGCCAAAGGAGGTGGAGTTTCAATATTTATCAAAGACATACACACCACCAGGCTGGTTAAATAGTAAGACGCACAGGAGACACTTCAAGTGCAGTTAACTGTTGACAAAACACCTATTCAAATTATAACTAGCTACAGAGCCCCAACCATGACTCAGGATGCCCACTCCACCTATCTGGACTTAGTTGAATCCATCAAGATTCAACCCTCTACCCTGATCCTGGGTGACTTTACCCAACCACAGAGTGGAAGACCTACTCTAGCCAAAACATGAACACCCAGAGATTCCTTGACTTCTTCATTGCCAATTCACTGGATCAGCTGGTCGACACACACACGAGGGGTGAAAATATCCTAGACCCGGTACTAACTAACATGAGTAGCCACTGTAGCACCCCTATAGTGTTATCCTCCTTGGTAAGATCTGACCATAAAGCAATCACTTTCAAAGTCACCATCTCCCCTGACCCCTATCAGGTTCAAACAAAAAAACTTTTCCAAAGCTGACTACAATCTCCTGAGAGCAGGTTTAAGCAGCTTCACAGCCACCATCCCTTCAGTTGGAACTAGCACTAATATCAAAGCCTACACCAACAAACTACATGACCACCTACATAGCTGTATGGACTGGGCAATACCTGACAGGACCAAATCAACTTCCTCAAGGAAGAGTAAACCTGTCTGGTAGACAGCAGCAATAAACAACTTCTATAATAAAAGGAAAAAATTGCTGTCCAGGATGAAGAAGGAGCAGATGCCAAGTTGGAAGCAATCTCTCCTTTGACTGAACAATCAAATAAGGTCACTGGTGAAATTCTCTAAGGTTAACTTCGAGTTCAAATTGGCCACATCCACTAAGGACAATCACAAGGCCTTCTTCACATATGTCCACAATCTCAAAGGTAACACCCAAATCTGCTCTGAACTGTTCATCAAGAACACCACATACACAAATGCTGTGGATACAGCCAACCTGCTGGCAGACAGGTTCAATGAAAACTTCACGACCCTGTCCCATCATCAGTGAACCACAACATCTCCAGCACCTACCCCCCTCATTACCAGGGAGCAAGTCTTTAATGCCCTCTCAAAGGCAAAAAATACAGTCTCCATGGGACCCGACAACACTCCTGGCTGCATTCTACATGAACTCAGGCATTAACTCTCAGTTCTATTAGACACCTTATTCAACCAAAGCCTGAGCACTGGCTTCATCCCAACCAAATGGAGGACAGCCATTGTCATCCCTCTACACACAGGTGGAGCATCCACTGACCTAGGCAATTATAGGCCCATCAGCCTAACTAGCCTGATCTGCAAGGCCATGGAACACATTATCATGGACCTTATAAACAAGGACACTGGCTAACTCCAAATGCTTGACCCCACACAGTTTGGTTTTGTCAAAGGGAGATCATGTCTATTAAACTTGGTCAACTTCTTCGAAACAGTCAGCAAAACCATGGACAAGGGGAAGATGGTGTATACCACCTACCTTGACCTAACCAAGGCCTTCAACACTATTCCACACTCAGGAATTATACATAAACTCATCAATTCATATGTTTCAGATGGGTAGCTAACTGGCTCACTGATAGCACACACTCAGTTAAAATAGGGGAAGCCACCTCTAGCAGACGACCTGCAACGAGTAGTATACCCCAAGGATCGGTCTTGGGGCCTCTACTGTTTGGGATATATTTTTCTGAGGTGC
This sequence comes from Protopterus annectens, assembly GCF_019279795.1. NCBI lineage: Eukaryota > Metazoa > Chordata > Ceratodontiformes > Protopteridae > Protopterus > Protopterus annectens. The sequence continues at coordinate 769,810,141 of NC_056737.1, read as the reverse complement.
AAGCCAAAACCAGTGGTCTGTGGCTGTCCAGGTTTGCAGATGACTGCAAGCTGGGTGCTGTCTTAATTTCCTCTAGTGATGTGAACATCCTCTAAGAGGGCCTTACCCTAACTAATGACTGGTGCCAGGGGCATGGCCTCAAACTAAATGCAAAGAAATGGTTTGTTTGCTGTAGCATAGACTAAATTCAGACCTGCTGAATCTAGTTTTGTTTGCATAATTTGAGCACTAATCCAGACCATCTTTTTTAAAAAAGGTTCCCCTGAACTCTTGTGGCAGGAGTGTGCAGTTAGAACTTGTCTGATTGAAGACTGCTAGAACAGGGCTCATTTTTTAACTTTTTATTGGTTAATTTGTTTAAATCAGTTTCCTCATTTGCTACTGTTATATTAAAAAAAATTATATATATGTATATATATATATATATATATATATATATATATACACATACATACATACATACACACTTTATGCAGCTAGGGTTAAACTATTCCTGGCGCCATAAAGTCTGCTCTTCAAATTTTCCCTTAGAACTCGCCACTTTTTTAGTTTTAGCACTAAAATCTGTTTCTTTGAGCTCAGCACTTGTTCAGAACTCATTGTAAGCACTAAATAAGCTACAAATTACTACAGCACTCAACTTTCCTCACTTGTCTAGAGGAAAACAGTACTTAATAAGCACCTATCCTGGCATGTCTAAGGGTCATCTCCCGGTGTTTTCTCCTGTCTACCTGATGAATCTGGGCATCTTGGGGCAATGCAGCAATTGCCTCATGTACAAAGACAACCCTCTCCTCCTATCACCAACACTACAACCTGTGAGAGATGCACTTGTATAGCCAAACTGGAAGCAAAGCTCTCTTCACCCAAGAATGGACTAAACAGTCAAGAGGAGAAGGTAAACACTTGCAGCACACCACACTCATCATATAGTCCCTCCAAACGTACACCACTACAACACACACAGAAAAACACGAAAAACACACCTACATTCGTGGAAGCTCTCAATAAAAACCTGCTCAAGCAACGGAGACCTCCAAAGCAGAAATGCAAGCAACCTCCACTCCCCAACAAAACCCAAATGACACACAGCCCACAAACTCAGTGGGCCACTCAACCACAGCTATTAAGGCATAAACAATGTACCCAACACTCTAGTCATAGGTGACTCTATAGTCAGGCACACTGATGTTCCACTCGGCAGGCTAAACAAGGAGAAAGTTACGGTCAGCTGCCTGTCGGGTGTCAGGATCTGCCACATAATGCACGCACTAGGGTCACTCAACAACAAGTACAAATATGACTTTGTCATTGTCCATGTTGGTGTGAATGACCCAAGATGTACCTCCCTGGACTACATGAAAAGAGACATGGAGGAGCTCTCTGATCTTGTGGCCCAGGCAGGTATGACCCTAGCCCTGAGTAGCATCCTGCCATCACCCAGAATGATACCACAGTACAGGGGCAAAATGTCTGACTTCAACAATTGGCTAAGCTTCTGGTATCATTCTAGGGGGATCCAGTATCTGTCTGCCTGGGATGACATGATCGACAGACCACGATGCTTTGCCAGACATTGCCTGCACCTGTCACCCTTGGGATTCCGGATACGACTAAGCCTCTTGCCACCCCTATAGTGCCTTTTTTAGGCAATGTTCAAATGACAAATTCACCACCTTAACAGGTACAAGCAAGCAAAATCCGAGGGTAATGCTTTTCAATGCTAGAAGTCTAACCTCAAAATGCATTCACTCGAGGCACTCCTTAAAATGGAGAACATTGACATCTGTGCAGTGACAGAGACCTGGTTCAAGGCTCCAGAGAGCACCCCTGCATTACCAGGCTATAATTCATACCACACCTTTCAGCCACCTAACATGGACCGAAACACTAAAGGCGGACGTGTGTCCATATTCATTAAGGATATCCACACCTCCAGGCTAGCTGCTCAGCATAATGCATCCGAGATTATCCAAGTGCAACTAACTCTGGGCAAGACTGCAATCCAAATTGTAACTTGCTATAGATCCTTCACCATGCCCCAGGATTTCCGCTCCTCATTTCTTGATATACTGGAAAATATTAGGGTACAACCCAACACCCTAATAATGGGCGATTTCAACTACCCCACCATTAACTGGGAAAACTACTCATGTACCAACTTCTTTTGCTCAACATTTTCTGGAATTCATAAATTCCAGTGTCTTGGATCAACTTATCCACATCCTCACCAGGGGCAGCAATATCCTAGACCTGGTCATTATCAACATGGGTGACTGGTGTTCCACACCAGAGGTCAATTCCTCGTTGGTCAGAGCTGACCACAAGCTAATTACCCTAGACATCCACATCCTGCCCCCACCCCCATTAAAGAAACCACCGTAAAACATTTCTCCAAAGCCAACTTCACGCTTCTTAAGACAGAAGTGGTAAACTTCACGACACCCATGCAGATGGACATTAGAGGTACGACTGCTGAACCCTACACAAATGCACTTTATAAGCACTTAAACGAGTGCATGGATCGTGCTATCCCTAACAGAACCAAGATGCTATCCTCCAAAAAAAGGAAGCCAATCTGGTGGTCCCCTGCCATAAACAAACTCTACAGGAAAAATAACGTGAACCAGATGAACGATCCACCAGAATGCTAAAATAATTAGAAATCCACTTCACAACACGTAAATACGATCAACCACTGAAAAATGTATTTTAAGCAACAGAACGATCCTGCTTTTTGTCAGCGACACTTCGCCAACTTCATCAGAAGTTAGAATTTAAAATAACGCGCCACTTCCTAGAGTGATTTAAATACAAAAACATGACGTCAACACTGAAACTTTGCATAACATAAACATCTAAAATCACCTTGTAAATTAACTTTTAACATTGCCCCTATTATACTTTCACTAAAATGTCTTAAAAATTATAAAAATAATATTTTAATTAAAACAAAAAGTTAACTGACATTTGTCTAAAAAAGCATTTTAAACAAGCATTTTAAACATTATAAACGGCTGACACAGTGCAAATATATGCTCATCCAACCATAATGATACCAAAAACTCTGAAGAAATACTCAAAAAAAATTCTGAAAAAAAAAAAAAAATATATATATATATATATATATATATATATATATATATATATATATATATATATATATACTCCTTATTCGTAGACCATCAACAAGCACTATCTAAAGGCTAACCTTAAGAAATAAAAATCAATCCAAGCTGACCCACTCACTTAAGTACACAACTGATCAATACCATCAAAATTAACTAAAAAATACTAATAATAAATAATACATAATAATTGTAAATTATTATGGAGGATTATGATTCACACTGCCTGGTAATGTCTACCTTTTTAAACTCCTCAATTTCAGCACGCTAGCAATGGACAACATACTGTTTAAACCTGGAAAATGGTAGGCATCCAATTGTAACTGCCATACCAATTCCTTGAGTTCAAGCAACAAAGATTCAGGGCCCCCCCTATTGTTTGAAACCAGCTGGTCAATAACTGTAAAGTTAAATTCATGCTCTGGACATTCGTTAATGTGTTTGGCCAGGGCATTGTCCAATTTTCCCCTCCTGATGGCATACAGGTATTCATAAAGGCGCTCCTGCAATCTCTAGTCCGTTTTCCCTGTATAAAAAAACGGACATGAAGTGCACTTGGCTAAGTACACCACATGGGAACTTTGGCAGTTGAATCTCCCCCTGATGTAAAACTTAAAGTCTCTAATCATAAAGAAGGTACCCGCTTGTATATACCGGCAGTATTTGCACATACTGCATTTGAACATCCCTGATCTAGCATTGAACGGCTGGGTGCTCGTTTCTAAAATCTTCTTAAGATTCAAGCCTCTCCTGAAAACAACTTTAGGTAATTGGCCAAACTGGGAAGAGATCTGGTTATCTGACACAAGAAAGCTCCAATTCTTCTTAATGATGGACACAATTTCGCCCGCATCGACATTGTAAGAAGTGATGAAACTACAGGAAAAAAGGCTGTCAACCTGGGCTTTTGGATAAGCCAGGCATAATTCTGAATTGTTATTACTTAATATAGGGAGATAAAACCCATTTTCTCTCTTCAAACGAACCTCGTTGCATAATTCCGCCACCAAGCCATGTGGGTAAACCTATTCAGGAAAAGATCCTGAATGAAAAGACATTCATCCAAAAAATCACCGTCTCGTGATACCATCCTGGCCGCTCTCACCAACTGGCCCTTCACTACTGATCTCTTCTGGTGAAGTGGATGGTTACTGTTAAAATGCAAACAAGAATTGGAGAATGTCGTTTTTCAGTGGATTTTAGCTAGGTAGCAACCCTGGGATATATTCTTATACAAATCCACATCCAGGTAAGCTATCCTCTCTTCAGAGGAGTTAGAGGTAAATTTAAGGAATTCAGTAGAGCTGTTAAAGCTTGTAACTAAAGATTCTGCCAATTCATCATCGCCCTTCAAGATGATAAAAATGTCGTCCAGAAATCGGGTATATAAGAGAGCTTTTTCTTGGATTATAGAATTAGAGAACACAAACTCACTCTCCCAAAAAGCCATCACCAAATTAGCGACACTGGCCCCGCAAGGGGACCCCATAGCCACCCCAACCAATTGGTGATACCATCGGTTGTTAAAGAAGAAATTACATGTCAAAACGATATCCAACAATTCTATAATCATCAAAATTTCATTAGCTGGAGCTTGCTTGGACATCATTATTGCTTGACTCCATTCCACCACCACATCATGTGGAATAGAAGAGTATAAATCTACCACATCGATGGTTAGAAAAAGACTTTCAACGCTTAATGGAATTTGACCCACCCTAGCCCAAAATGACTAGGAATCTTTACATATGTGGGCCTCACTGGATACATACTTCTTCAATATTGTATCAACTTTTGCCGCTGCATACGTGATGCTTCCCCTTGCGCTAACCAGTTGGCGCATAGGGGGGTTTTGACTACATTTATGAATCTTCGGATTCCCAAAGAGAACTGGTATTCTGGGGTTCAGGACAGAAATGTAATTGAAAACGTCCACATCAATAACCCCATTAATAAACAAGTCCTCAAAATAAGACTTCACTCGAGCTATGTTAACATTCAACTCATTTCTTGAGACTTCTTTATAAGCCTTGGATTCCAAAATGGATACCATTCGATTGACGTAATCATCTCCCTCCATGACCACCAGACCACCACCTTTGTCCGGCTGCATAACCCGAACTGAGGAATTACGTAACAAGTCCAAAAGGTCTTTTGCTTCCTTGCTGATGTTGAAAGGCACTGGTCAGTTGGAATGGAGTAGCTGCTCAAAAAGGCTTAAGGACAGATGCAAAAGTGGGTTGAAAGTACTAGAGATGTGGAACGGATTATTCAAGATCCTCTGTTCCCCCATTAATAACTGTAAATTGAGTTTTCTCACAAAGAGTTTTAAATCAATGATGGTGTTGGCCAAATGTGACCTCCGTGAAGGCACAAAGGATAGCCCCTTAGCCAAGAGGTCCACTAAAGGTTGGGGGGGGGGGGAGAAAAACTTGAATAATTGAAAATTTTAAAATCCTTTCCTGTATTAAAAACTATCTCCATCGGGGTATGACTGATGGTTGAGAGACTGTTCTCAAACCCATTCAGTTCCTCCTGTTCCTGGTTCTGTACCTGTTCTTCCTGCCCGGTGATTGTTGGGTTGAAGAGGCTGAGTTCCGAAAATTTGAACTCCCTGTACCTATAGAGAGATTAGTAGGTGTACCCTGTGGACCTGCCCGATCACTCACAATTGACTGATTCTGTGCAGCCGGGTTCCCATGGGTTACACCATCTTGATCTTGATGGGACAAATTGGATCTAGGCTGGTTGGTATCCATCCTATCTCCCCCTGCCATAGCTGGTGTCCTTAAGTAATTGCCTTGGGATTTGGGGGGTTTTGGATAAGCCACCCCTTCCTTGTATGCTTTAATGTCCCTCTGCAGCTTCTTAACTTTGTTGGCTGTGATCTTATTTATCTGTTGGTCAATGCTTGTAAAAATTCTGTCGTAATCATACCTGTACCTCGAGAAACTGGAATCATTCCTGATCCCATCATCCAACTTAAATAATTCCTCTGTTAATGAATTAGCTGCTTCCTGATACTGCTTGCTGATTAAACTCAGAAGTTCAGCCCCATGTTTATCAAAAAGTGAGATCAAGTCCTTATGGAAAGATGAGCCTCTTCTAACCCAGTTGGGTACTGCCACGAGCGAAGGCCCTTAGGTACAATATTGGAGCGTTGGCATTCTCTGAAATATGCGACCTCCACCTGCAATTTTCTTAACTTGATAAGTTGCAAATCAAATAAATTCAATCTCTGGGGGAGATCAATGCCATCGGGTCTACTGGAATTGGGCTCAAGGTTCCCCTCTGCATTGTAGAAAGGGAACGGGCGGTTTAACCACTGGTTCAAACCGACATGTATACAACTTCGGTCTTGCTCCTGTAACCCGGGCGTGGTAAATGAAGCAAACCCCCCCCCCCCGATTACTTTGACCTATTTCGACCAAATTGGATGAGACTCCTGTCCCTGCCCCACCAGTCCTGGGGGGGCATAGGAACAGTATTCGCACTGCGGTTAACTCCTTCAACTTCTGTCAAAACAAGCAGGGGTTGTTGAAAACCGTCTGCTTCAGATTCAAATGTTTGTGTTGAAGTAAGCCAGCCGGCACCCATCATGGGCTGTGATGAACTGATAATCCCATCCACTTGTTGTGCTAGTGATTCCATCTTTTGAGTAAGCAAATCGATCAACAAAGTTAAGTCTCCCGCTTCCGAGGGTGGCATTGATTCTGGCGTAGCGGTCGACATGGCTGCTACAAAAACAAACCGCTCTACAACTCCAAAACAACAACAAATCAGGAAAAAGAACATGAGCCAGATGAACGATCCACCAGAATGCCAAATTAATTAGAAATCCACTTCACAACACGTAAATACGATCAATCACTGAAAAATTTATTTTAAGCAACAGAACGATCCTGCTTTTCGTCAACAACACTTCACCAACTTCATCAGAAGTTAGAATTTAAAATAACGCGCCACTTCCTAGAGTGATTTAAATACAAAAACATGACATCAACACTGAAACTTTGCATAACATGAATATTTAAAATCACCTTATAAATTAACTTTAAACATTGCCCCTATTATACTTTCACTAAAATGTCTTAAAAATTATAAAAATAATATTTTAATTAAAACAAAAAGTTAACTGACCAACATTTGTCTAAACAAGCATTTTAAACATTATAAACGGCTGACACAGTGCAAATATATGCTCATCCAACTATAATGATACCAAAAACTCTGAAGAAATACTCGAAAAAATATTCTGAAAAATATATATATATGTGTGTATATATATATATATATATATATATATATATATATATATATATATATATATATATATATATATATATATCCTCCTTACTCATAGACCATCAAGAAGCACTATCTAAAGGCTAACCTTAAGAAATAAAAATCAATCCAAGCTGACCCACTCACTTAAGTACATAACTGATCGATACCATCAAAATTAACTAAAAAATACTAATAATAAATAATACATAATAACTGTAAATTATTATGGAGGATTACGATCCTAAAGATTGGATCTTTTCGTGAATAGGGGTTACCCACGTGGCTTGGTGGCGGAATTATGCAACGAGGTTCGTTTGAAGAGAGATAATGGGTTTTATCTCCCTATATTAAGTAATAACAATTCAGAATTATGCCTTGCTTATCCAAAAGCCCAGGTTGACAGCCTTATTTCCTGTGGTTTCATCACTTCTTACAATGTCGATGCGGGTGAAATTGTGTCCATCATTAAGAAGAATTGGAGCTTTCTTGTGTCAGATAACCAGATCTCTTCCCAGTTTGGCCAATTACCTAAAGTTGTTTTCAGGAGAGGCTTGAATCTTAAGAAGATTTTAGCAACGAGCACCCAGCCGTTCAATGCTAGATCAGGGATGTTCAAATGCAGGATGTGCAAATACTGCCGGTATATACAAGCGGGTACGTTCTTTATGATTAGAGACTAAGTTTTACATCAGGGGGAGATTCAACTGCCAAAGTTCCCATGTGGTATACTTAGCCAAGTGCACTTCATGTCAGTTTTTTTATATAGGGAAAGCGGACCGGAGATTGCAGGAGCGCCTTTATGAACACTTGTATGCCATCAGGAGGGGAAAATTGGACAATGCCCTGGCCAAACACATTAACGAATGTCCAGAGCATGAATTTAACTTTACAGTTATCGACCAGTTGGTTTCAAACAATAGGGGGGGGCCATGAATCTTTGTTGCTTGAACTCAAGGAATTGGTATGGCAGTTACAATTGGATGCCTACCATTTTCCAGGTTTAAACAGTATGTTGTCCATTGCTAGTGTGCTGAAATTGTGGAGTTTAAAAAGGTAGACGTTACCAGGCAGTGTGAATCGTAATCCTCCATAATAATTTACAATTATTATGTATTATTTATTATTAGTATTTTTTAGTTAATTTTGATGGTATCGATCAATTATGTACTTAAGTGAGTGGGTCAGCTTGGATTGATTTTTATTTCTTAAGGTTAGCCTTTAAATAGTGCTTGTTGATGGTCTATGAGTAAGGAGGATATATATATATATATATATATATATATATATATATATATATATATATATATATATATTTTTTTTTCAGAATATTTTTTCGAGTATTTCTTCAGAGTTTTTGGTATCATTATGGTTGGATGAGCATATATTTGCACTGTGTCAGCCGTTTATAATGTTTAAAATGCTTTTTTAGACAAATGTTGGTCAGTTAACTTTTTGTTTTAATTAAAATATTATTTTTATAATTTTTACAAGACATTTTAGTGAAAGTATAATAGAGGCAATGTTAAAAGTTAATTTATAAGGTGATTTTAAATGTTCATGTTATGCAAAGTTTCAGTGTTGACGTCATGTTTTTGTATTTAAATCACTCTAGGAAGTGGTGCGTTATTTTAAATTCTAACTTCTGATGAAGTTGGCGAAGTGTCGCTGATGAAAAGCAGGATCGTTCTGTTGCTTAAAATAAATTTTTCAGTGGTTGATCGTATTTACGTGTTATGAAGTGGATTTCTAATTATTTTAGCATTCTGGTGGATCGTTCATCTGGCTCATGTTCTTTTTCCTGGTTTGTTGTCATTTTGATAAACAAACTCTACAACAGAAGAAAGAAACTGTTGCAAAAAAGAGTAAAATTCTATGATTGGAGGAACTCCCTGGTCAGCCTCAGTAAGAAGCTGTGATCCCTGATAAAATCCTCCAAAGCTAGTTACGAAAACAAAATCGCTACTGATTCTAAAGACAACCACAAAGCATTCTATAGCTATGCCAAGAATCTCAATGGCAACACTCAGATCTGCTCTGAGTTACAGCACAATGACACTAAATATACAGAAACAACTGATATTGCCAACATCCTGGCAGATAGGTTCAGTGTTAACTTTACCCCCCCCCCCCTCTCACCCCCTAAAGGGTCCATCTCTATACCGGAAGAATGCAAAGTTCCTGTAGTCACAGCTGTACAGGTAAAAAACATACTCTCCAAAGTCAAGAACACAGCATCCATGGGACCTGACAACATCCCAGGCTGCATTCTACACGAACCGCAGAATGAACTGGCACCCCCACCTAAGCACCATGTTCAATCATAGTCTCACTGCAGGCTTTGTGCCCACTGTGGCGCACAGTGATGGTTATCCCACTCCACAAAGGGGGAGCCACCACAGACCCCGGGAACTACTGTCCCCTTAGCCTAACAAGCCTGGTCTGCATGGCCATGGAATGGTATCATCATGGATCTTATACACAGACATTGGTAATCTCCAAACTCTGGACCCCACCCAGTTTAGGTTTGTAAAAGGCAGATCATGTCTCCTAAACCTGACAGACTTCTTTGAAGCAGTCACCAAAGCTGCAGACGAGGGTAAGGTGGTTCACACAGCCTATCTAGATCTCGCCAACGCTTTTGACACCACCCCCCCCCCACTTTGGAATTATAGATAAACTCACTAAATTAGGTATAAATCCCTATGTCACAAGATGGGTTGCCAAATGGCTCAATGACAGAACCCACACTGTGAAAGTAGCAGACTCCAAATCTGATTTCAGATCAGTGACAAGTGGAATACCACAGGGTTCAGTCCTGGGTCCTCTCCTGTTTGGTATCTACTTTTCTGAAGTACAGGCTAACACAGAAGGTCTTTGGCAAATGAAGTTCGCAGATGACAGCAAACTAGGAGCCATAATTGAAACTCCTAACAATGTCGACATCCTACCAAAGGGCCTCACGGAGACAGATGCCTGGTGTCAAGGACATGGCCTTAAGCTCAATGCCAAAAAATGCATTGTAATCCCCTTTGGTAAAAACTTTGTACCCATGAGCTACCACATAGGTGGTAGTCTACTTAACATGGAAAGTGTGGTAAGAGACCGGGGGACACAGGTGGACAGTAGTCTCTCCTTTGATAATCACATTGCCACAGTAGTCAGGAAATCCTTCTACATGGCACACCTCATCACAAAAGATTTCTCATCCAGGAAAAAAAGAGGTCATTGTTCCCCTCTACTTGTCACTCAGACCCATTACTGAATACAATGCCCCTTTTGGTATGTAGTTCACAAGACATCTACAACTGGAAAGGTCGCAGAAATACCTCAAAGAGAATTACTGATCTCAAACAGATGCCCTACGTAGACCGTCTCAAAAAACTCCAGCTTTTCTCTGTCGAATATCGCCTTCTCAGAGGTGATCTCTGCCTAACATACAAAGCTATGTCAAACCCAGAGCTGTTGTACATGCTTCACTTAAAGAAATCCCAATCCCTCCGAGCTACACACTCTAAACCTTGTTACTACAATAAACAAAACATGCTAGAGGGATAGTTTCCTGTCCCAGAGACTTCCCATACTCTGGAACAAACTACCTATCTATATCAAACAAAGCTCCTCATTAGCACTCAAGAAAAATCTTGATTGGATGGGAAATAGGAAATTCACCCCAGGGATCACCTCTGTGGCTCTGCTCAACAGGGGCACAGGAAAATATTTTTTTTGGGTGGTGAAAGCCAGGGTACCTTTTGGGCTAGGCTTATACAGGCCCTAGGGCCAATAGCCTAGTACCTACCTATGAACCTATAATAACAATGTATTAAGCATCCAAGCAGTCGTGAGGGACTTGGGCACCCAGGTTGATAGCAACCTGACTTTTGACCACCACGTTGCCTCTGTTGTACAGAAGGCTTTCTACATGGCCCACCTCATAAGTAAGGGTATTTCATTCAGGAACACGGAGGTTATAACATCCCTGCACTCCTCCCTTATCAGTACCTTGCCAAGCACATGCAGCTAATGGAGAGGCCACAGAGGTTCCTGACCAGGAAAATCCAGGGTCTCCAACACCTGTTCTATACAGATAGGCTAAAAGCTCTGTCCCTCTACTCAGTCTCATACAGACTGCTCAGAGGTGACCTGTATCTGGCATACAAGGCCACCTCAGACCCGGCCTTGATGGAGTTGCTGCATATCCATACGTCAAAATCCACTTGAGCAACCCGCATGCAAGACATAAACCTGGTCTGTGATATTAACAGAACTTGTTGGGGGGATAGATTTGTGTCCCAGAGACTCCCCCACCTGTGGAATATACTCCCTCTCCATGTTAAGCAGTGTACTTCTCTAGCCCTCTTTAAGAGGAACCTGGATGACCGGATGGAAACAGAAAATACACCCCTGGGATCCCACCTGTGTTCCTGCTGGACAGGGGGAACAGGTGCTGACATTGTGGAAACATGGGCAAAATTTTGGCTAGGCTTACAAGGGCCTCTGGGCCAATAGCCTAGTATTATCCTATGAACCCCAGGCTTTGCAGAAGCTAAATGGCAAAGTGAAGACTTTGTGACAGGATCTCTGGAGAGGATGCCTAAAATAGAAGGTCATCCAAGTAAGAAAATACTTGAATCCCCTGAATCCTGCAAAAAGAAATCACATGAGTGATCCATTTGGTGAATACCCTTAGGGCAGTAGAAAGGACAAAGGGCAAAGCAGAGAAATGAAAAGGCCAGCAAGCAACAGACAAATGTAAAAACTTTCCGAAAAGGGGATGTATCGAGATATGGAAATAAGCATTCTTGAGATCCACAGATACAATATAAGCCTGAAGAAGCAAAAGAGGTAACAAATTCTGAAGGGACAACATTCAAAAGGAGGGCACCTTCAGAAAAATGTTTAGATGAGACAGGTCTAGAATTGGTCTCCAAGTACCCTCTTTTCTGGGTACTAGAAACATCATGGACTAAAACCCCTTCCACTTTTGGGACACAGGCACCTCTTAAATAGTACCCTGAGAAAACAGGTCCCAAAGAACTTCTGGAAAGGAGACTGTGCCTGGGGTTCACAATAAACTTCAGAAAATCTTTTCTGACTCCTTCTCACTACCATGTTTTCCTGGGGTGCAGGATACAGACTGTGCTTATGTTGGCTTCCCTGATAGGGCTGAGGAATGCCCAAAAAAGGGGGAAGGTATTTCCAAACCATGAAATACCCCTGGCAAATAATGGACAGGACCCAGGAATCCTGAGTAATCTGTAGCCAAACAGGAAGAGAGAAAGAGAGAGCCAAAGAGAAAGAGGAAAGTGGCTGGGAAGAATAGGATAGTCAGACAGAACCTGGTTTCTGGTCTGGAAAAGGAGACTTATGCGGCACTGACGTCTGAGTAGCCTTAGCAGGAAGAGCTCACTTGCCACCATTTTTACCCTTAGGAAGAGGGCGAGAGTATTTGCAAACAAAGGCTGGCTTACTGGGGTAGTTTTTCTGAAATTTAGGCACAGGTGAAACAAACACGTGTTTTAGTTCCTGTAAGGCCTTGCCCTTATCCTAAAGGGACTTAAACATAGCAGCAGCAGCTTCACCAAACAAGCGCTTATTATCAAGAGGGGCATCCATCATAGCAGCAGCAGCTTCACCAAACAAGTGTTGATTATCAAGAGGGGCATCCATCACCTTAGCCTTAAATATCATCAGGAAAAGGTTAAAGCTGAAGTCAAGAATACCTCCTCATCACTGGCCCAAATGTAGCAGCCCTAGAAGAAGCATCTGCTGCATCATAACTACACCTGATGGACTGACAAGCCACCTGGGATGAAAACCCTAACAGGGATAGAGAAGAAGCTTTATCCTCAGAGTCTTGAAGATCAGAAATAACATGACATGCTTGGGACAGCAAGCCAACAAATACCTAGGTATAGGGGTCTGAGAGTTAACGGTCCTGAAAGCCAAGGTAGCAGATGTACAAACCTTCTTGCCTAGCCTGTCCATGGTCCTGCAACCTTTATCAGAGGGCAGTAACTAGGAAGAGGGAAGCAACTGAGAAGGCTTGTTAGAAGATAAGACTGAGGGGTCAGCAAAAGGACACTTGTACAAAAATTTACAGTCCTCAGGCACCCTACAGAATATATCAGGTTTCTTGGGAGTAGGGGCTGAGAGTCTATAGCCTTAGAAGCATTGGAAAATGCATCAAATAAGGTAGCCAAAAGAAGAAGAACAGTAGAAGATTTAGGAGAATCCATCTGCAGCAACTCATAACTTTTATGTACCTCAGAAACCTGAGCACAATCTCATTTAAAGAACCATCATCCTGGAGATCGTGTCCCCAAAAGAAATCTCTTCAAAGGGAGTAAAGGGATTGGTAGACTCATTCCTCTGATCCACAGTCCAAAGAAGAGAGACTCTGAGAAGAGTAAGCAAGGGATTCCTCATCTGAATCCAGCTCATTCTTAGAGGAATCCTGTTCTCTGGTCTTTTTAGGGGAGTAGAGGACCAAGAGGGGGCTGGAACAGAAACTGAGGAGGTTTCAATGCCAAAGCACTAAAGCCTTGAGTGAATGTCTGACATTCATTCTGTGGATCCTTAGCAGCAGAAATAATATGTTTAGGCTTTTGCTTCTTCAATGGGACATCCGCCTTATACAATTTGGAAGGCTCTCACCTAGGATGGCATTCAATAATGGTAGTAGGGCCTTCTACTCTGACTAATATTTGAGGAACACCCCTAGGCCACTCAGAGACAACCAGAGGTGGTTCTCCCTGAATGCCCGAAACTGATGTCTGCAATACCTCTTTGGATGGGCTCAAAGACGGATCCCTGCCTGCCTCCAACCGGGTAGCTGCAGAGGAACCCAATGATAAAGCCGGGAGAACCTCCGAGCATTCACTCGCCTCAGGAGGGACATCCAACGGAGGCTAAACAGCAGAAGATTCTGGCCTAGGATTCTTGGCTTTCTTCTTCACTGACAGCTGTCCCTCTGAGTGGAAAGTTCCCTCCATCGTGTCTTTGCAAGAAGCTTAAAATGGTGATTTTCAAGACAGACTGCTAAAGAAAAAAAGTCTATTACAAAGGGTTTTAGGTACAAAGGCCTGACAGATGGAACAGAATGTATGGTCGTACAAGGCAACAAGGCAAAACAGACACTGTTCATGGCAGTCTTTATGGGGAATATGTCTCCCACACTGGCATATACCCTTTTTGAATGACACAAAACCCCACAAGCAACAATAAAATAAAGAGAAGTAAAAAAGAACCCCAGTGGGGCACTTATCTGCAACGGTTTGGTGAGCCAGCAATGGAACATGCGTTCTGACCGACGGTCAAGCAATGGTGTTCTGACTGGCAGCAAAGAAGTTCTGAGGATGGTACGTCTGGACGTTACCTATATGCCCTACACTATGCAAGGCGCATGTGTGTAACGTATGGCATACCTTAAAGCAACCTAAAGGCTTTGGTATACTGGCAGGATGTCGGGCTGCTCTTGGTAGAGGATCCCTATTGTAAAGAATACTGCAACAGTGAAATGGAAGGACATCTTGCCTTCCAATAATGTACAAACTATAAACTGGAACTGAATTGATGTCAATAGCTCACAGTCATTTAAAAGAAAACTCAATCATGGCAATAGAAAATAAAAGGTTAACAAAAGGAACTTATATGGAACAAAAGATCATTTCTTGCTAAATAAAGCCATAATGGAGAATTATAATAATGGAAAGAATCTAAGTATGTCATGGACAGATTACAAAAAAGCATTTGACAGCATCCCACATTCATGGAAAAGAGTGCGTACAGATGTACAAGATACATCTTAAACTGATTAATTACATTACAGTCACCATGAAACAGTGGCACACCACTTTGCAATTAAAGGGGCACTAGCTCAGATTTTTTGCTTGAGCAGTTTGTTTACATTTTAGCACTGTGCAAGTCACATGATCACCCAGAGGCAAGGTTTTCAAACTGCCTTCTTACCATACTGCAGGTCAGATTACACAAACTCTCAGCAGGGGTGGCTTTCTTAGAGGAAGTGTGAAAAAGTTACATTTCAAGTATGTCCTTTTCTGTTTACCTTCCCCTATCTATGGCAATTAGATTAGCTGGAATCACTGCATTTTACTCAGCTAGATAACCTGTCTTGTCACACTCAGAACTGTTGCCTCTTTAGCACTGAATTGCTATGTACTTTACTATGTACTTGTTTTGATAAACTAGGTCTAATAATTATTCAGGCCTATGCAGTAATATTTCTGTTTCATGTTTGTTACTACAAATCTTTTTTCATGCACTGGCAATTACTTGACTCATGGCTTGCTGTTGGTGTTGCCTGCATTCATCTAGCTGCATTTTTAAAATCAAACACATTTTTCCTCATTTTACAGCACAATATTGCTTTGGCCGGTTGTGCTTGCAATAAAAACTGTCCAGTATCTAACATGCTAATATATATATATATATATATATATATATATATATATATATATATATATATACATATATACATATATACATATATATATATATTCCCTGTTTATCTCCCAACAATGACAGGCATCTTTGAAATGCAATCTAAGCACTGTTGTAAAGGTTTTTTTTTCTCATTAGCTCTTGATGTATGTTATCCTTCAGACATCATACCATGACTATTTCTAGTATTCAGACTGCATCACCATGGTTTTCTTTTTTCACTTTGTTTCTACCATTTATTGTGCTTCTATGTTTTGAGCTTGTACACCTTTGTTGAAGGCTTGACTGAAGTACAGTTAGTTTACACTCTTTAGCGTTTCACAGCGGAGGCAAATGCAGTATATGCTTTTTCTCATATACATTTTTATTACCACTACTAGCCTACTACCATGGTCCATTTTTTTAGAAGACATTAAAAATTTCATGCTTTGACCAAAGTCTTATGCCCTTGGTCATCCTATATCTTCACTGGTTATAGTCACTTTTTCTGTATGTATGTGCACATGTATGTATGTATGTAACAATCTTTTTTTTTGCATTCTTGTGGTTATAATAAAATTGCCTCTACCTGTTTTACTGACTGGTTTGAAATTCAAGCATTCATGAATATCTATACCTTCTTTATATATTCTGCATATCTCATAATGCATGTCTTTTTATTCACAACACGCATGCAATGCACATTCCTGGTTTACAAGTGCACTGAAAGGTTATTAGTCTACTGTAATTCTGTTGGTTTTCTCTAACCCGCGGTGGTGGTGCTGCGGTAGCATTGTCGCCTCACAATAAGACGCTGTCCGGTTCGATTCCCAGCTAGAGCATCTTCTGCGTGGAGACATGCGTGAATGGGCGTACCTTCGTTGAAGGTTGTGCGTCAGGGCTGGTAACTCGGCATGCAAAAATCAACTACCAATCATTAGCGGACCGGAGTTCCACTGTGGCGACCCCTAACCGGGAAAAGCCGAAAGACACAACAACAATTCTGTTGGTTTTCTCTAAGGGGCCCCTGCTGCGTCTCAGATTGTGTGCTGAACAGTCTACTTTCCCAGCTGCTGATACAATAATAATTCCCAGAAGTATTCATGTGTGTGTCTCAATATGCCATTTATGTCCACCTCACTCTCTGTTTATATATCTATATCTATCTGGCCCATAGGATTACCTTGGCATCGTGCCACCTGACCTTAGTTCCCAGTGCCTCTGTCAAGTAGAGCCACTGGAGTGATCCCCAGGGTGAATTTTCTATTTCCCTTCCACTCATCCAGATTTCTCTTGAAGAGAGCCAGTGAGGTGCTCTGCTTGACATGTATGGGAAGTCTATTCCAGAGCATGGGCAGTCTCTGAGTTATGAACCTGTCCCTCCAGCATGTTCAGTTGATTGTGGTTATGAGGTTGAGGTCTCTGAAGCATATGATGCGGAAGGATTGGGATTTCTTTAGATGTAGCACTTCTAACAGAGGTGGGTTAGATATGGCTTTGTAAGTCAAGCAGAGATTGCCTGTAAGTAGTCAATATGAGACAGAGAATAGTTGGGAGTTTTTTGAGTCTGTCCATATAAGACACGTATTTAAGGCATAGGATCCTTTTTGTGAGTTACTTTTGCAGCCTATCCAGTTGTTGCAGGTATCTAGTGAGGTACATGCTAAATGGGGCATTGTACTTAATGACTGGCCTAATGAGGGAAGAGTAGAGGGAAACAATCACCTCCTTCTTCCTGGATGCAAACCCCTTAGTAATGAGATGTGCCACATAGAAGGACTTTCTTGACCACGGTGGCAATGTGGTGGTCAAAAAACAGGTTGTTATGTACACTGACAACCCCCTCCTCTTACCAGCCAATATTCAGACTTGCGAGAGAATCACTTATATATTCAAATTGGAAGCCACGCACTCTCCACCCAAGACCGGAATAGCTGGTCACGAGGAGAAGGTAAACACCTGCATCACACCACACCACATGGAACACATAGCCCTCCAGAACACACACCAGCATTGCCTTCACATAAAAACACAAATCACACATCCATCTTCGCAGAGGCTCTCAATAAAAATCTATCCAAACCGCAGAGACCTCCAAAGCAGAAACACACTTGACCACCACAACACAACACTAATCACGGATACATAACTCTCCTAAACAGTGTGCCAGTCAACCAAAGCCCCTAAGGCAAAACAGTATGCCCAACACACTAGTCATAGGTGACTCGATAATGAGGCACACTGATGTTCCACTCACTAGGGTGAATAAGAAGAAAGTAACAGCCGCCTGTCAGGTGCCAGGAACCACCACATAACACATGCACTCAGGTCCCTCAACAACAGGTACAAATATGACTGTCATTGTACATTAGGGTGTGAATCACCTGAGATGTACCTCCCTGGACTACATGAAAAGAGACACGGAGAAGCTCTCAGATTATGTAGCCCAGGCAGGTATGACCCTAGTCCTGAGCAGCCTCCTACCATCACCCACAATGATGCCAGAGTACAGGCAGAAAATGACTGGATTTCAACAAATGGCTAAGTTTCTGGTGTCATTCTAAGGGCATCCAGTATCTTGTCTACCTGGTATAACATGACTGACACACCTCAATGCTCTGCCAGAGATGGCCTGCATCTGTCACTCCTGGGCTTCCGGATACTGGCCAAGGCTCTTGCCATCCCTATAGTGCTTTTTTTAAGTGGTGTTCCAAAGACCAAATTACCACTGTAACAGCTACAAACAAATGCAATCTGAGGGTCATGCTGTTCAACACTATAAGTCTAAATCTCAAAATGCACTCACTCGAAGCACTCCTTAAAATGGAGAACATCGACATTTGGGCTGTAACAGAGACCCGCTTCAAGGCAGCAGAAAGCACCCCTGCACTACCAGGCAATAACTCATTCCACATCTTTTGGCCTCAGAACTTGGACCAAAGCTCCAAAGACAGTGGCGTTTCCATATTTATAAAGGATGCGCACCTCCAGACTGGTAGCCCAACATAACACATCAGAGATTCTTCAGGTGCAGCTAACATTGGTTAAAACAGCGATTCTGGTTGTAGCCTGCTATAGGTCCCCAACCATGTCCCAAGACTCGCACTCCACATTCCTAAACACCATGGAGAACATTAGGGTCCAACCTAACACTCTCATACTGGGCAACTTCAACTACCCCTCCATTAACTGGCAAAACTACTTATATACCAATACACTTTCCCAACGTTTCCTGGAATTCATTAATTCCAATGTCCAGGACCAGCTTGTTCTTACCCCCATTAGAGGTAACAACATCCTTGACCTGGTCATTAACAACATGGATGACCACTGCTCTACACCAATAGTTAACTGCTCCCTGGTTAGATCCGACCACAAACTAATCACCTTGGATATCCACATCCCTCCACCCCCTGCAAAGGTAACCACCATGTAAAACTTCTCCAAAGCTAACTTTCGGCTCCTAAAAACAGAGGTGGCTAACTTCACAGCACCCATGCAAATGAAGAACAGTTGCTTGACAACTGAATCATACACCAATGCACTGCATGAACATGTACACAAATCCATGGATCTCTCCATACCCAACAGGACCAAAATGCTCTCCTCCAAAAAAAGGAAGCCAATCTAATCTGGTGGTCCCTGCCATACACAAACTTTACACATTGTCTCCATTGTACACAAGGCTTTGTACATGGTCCACCTCAAAAATAAGGGTATTTCATCCAGGAACAAGGAGGTCATAACATCCCTGTACTTCTCCCTTATCAGACGCATTATCAAGTACGATGCCCTCTTCGGCATGTACCTTGCCAAGCACAAGCAGCAGCTGGAGAGACAACAGAGGCTTCTGACCAGGAAAATCCTGGGTCTCAAACACCTATTCTATACTGATAGGCTAAAAGCCCTGTCCCTCTACTCAGGCTCATACAGACTGCTCAGAGGTAACCTGTGTCTGACATACAAGGCCATCTCAGACAAAGCCTTAATGGAGTTGCTGCATATTCCTAAGTCAAACTCCACTTGTGCAACCCACAATCAAGGCCTCAACCTGGTCTCTGACATTAATAGAAAGTACAGTTGTGTACCTACCATAAATGTAGATGTTCGAGTGTATTCACTGTTGCAGTCATTACTCTTGGGTTATCCTGCTGGCAGGCTACCCGCAATCGGCCTGAATTCCCAAGTCCTGGTCCGGCGTCGGTTGCTGTCGCCTCTTCCCTGACGTCAGAGCGCCAGGGGTATAAAAGATGCAGCTGACACCATTTTCTTCAGTTTTTCTTGCCCCAGATGTCAGGTGCCCCAAAAAGGGTAGGCTGAAAATTATGCCAATAAACATGCATGCATTAAGGTAATAATTTCCTTCATTTACAAGCAAATACACAACATAGGTTGTATAGAATAGAGAAGACCCAGCAAAAGAAAGGGGGATGGTGGGAGGGTAACCTGGACTGCAACAGTGAATACACTCGAACATCTACATTTATGGTAGGTACACAACTGTACTATGTTCATCGTGTTTCACTGTTGCAGTCATTACTCTTGGGTTGAATCCCAAAGCTGAGGATGGGTGGTTGAGCTAAAGAGGATTAGGAGAGGCTATGAGGCCCTGCAGAACTGCAGTGGCAAAGCCTGCTCTGGATTTAGAGTAAAGAGGTAAGTGGTAGTGCTTTGTAAAAGTGAGCACTGAACTCCAAGTTGCAGCCTCTAAGATGTCTTTGGTTGGTACTCCTCTGAGGAAGGCTGCTGAAGTGGCTGCTGCTCTGGTAGAATGAGGCCTAATGCCCTTAGGCACTGATTTGCCATGCTGAGAATAGCAGAAATGGATGCAATGACCTATCCATTTAGAAATAATCTGTTGTGAGATACCCTTTCTTGTGATCCTGCAGCATATGACACTAAAAGTTGCTCAGTCTTTCTGAAAGCTTTAGTTCTGTCCAAGTAGAAGCATAGCTGCCTGTGTATGTCCAAAGAATATAGAATTTTCTTACCCTTGCTCTTTGGGTTTGGATAAAAGGTAGGCAAGTGAAAGGTTTGGTTGAGGGCCACACTGGACACCACCTTAGGCATAAATGTTGGGTTTGTCCTCAGAGAAACCCTGTCTGGATGAAAAATGATAAAAGTTTCCACAGCCATGAGTGCTTGTAACTCTGAGACTAGTCTTGCAGAGGTTATTGCTAGGAGCAGAACTGTTTTCCAGGATAAGAATTTTTTATCAGCTGTTGAGGCTGGCTCAAAAGGAGGCAGTGTGAGTTTTTACAAGACATAATTGAGGTCCCATTCCGGAATTGGTGCTCTCCTTGGAGGCCTGATGTTTTTGGCCCCTCTGAGATACTGCCTTATTAAAGGATGAGAAAAAATAGGTGGTTCCGTATTGTAATGGGCTGAAATGGCAGGGGCATGAATCTTAATTGATGAAAAGGAAAGGCCTTTGTCCAGCATCTCAGTTAGGTATTGTAAAATCTGTGGAATATTTGGTACATACGTGTCAATGCCTTGTTCCTGGTTCCAAGCACAGAATCTCTTCCATTTTTCTGCATAAGATTTTCTGGTACTGGGCCTCCTGGCCTCCAAGATAACATACATAACAGCCTTTGAAAGAGGAGTGCTCTGAATGGCTACATTATCCGCCATGCTGCCAGATTTAAGGTCCTGAGTTGGCTGTGCAGAATCTGATTGTTTTGTTGGGTCAGCAAGTGAGACGTTTGAGGCAATATCCATGCTGGACCTTGAGGCAAGCTCTTTAGGACTGGGTACCAGTGCTGGCATGGCCAGTCTGGTACAATCAGTATCATTTTTGGCTTCTCTTGTCTGACCTTTAGGAGTACCTTGGGAAGGAGAGGCAGTGGGGGAAAGGCATATACTGTTAGGCTTTTCCAGCTGAAGGATAGGGCGTCCACTTTCCATGCTTGTTTGTGTTAAGTCCTTGTGCAATATCTCTGTAATTGGCAGTTTTGAGCGGAGACAAATAGATCTATGTCTGGGCATCCCCATTTCCTTGTTATCATGCTAAAGACTTGTGGATCCAGTTTCCACTCGAGGGGATCCATGAGGTTTTCTGCTTAGTTCGTCTGCCAGAGTATTTGTTTTTCCTGGCAGGAATTGTGCTTGCAGGTGAACTTGATAAGTCAATGCTGTGTCCCACAAAGTCATTGCTTGTCTGCCGAGGGAGTAGGAATGTGTGCCTCCCTGCTTGTTTATGTACCACATGACCGTAGTATTGCCCGTCTTTATCAACAGCTGTCCTGGATGAAGTAGATCCTTGAAAGCTGTCAGGGCATTCTGAACAGCTAGCATCTCTTTTTGATTGATATGAAGATGCATCTGGCTTGCAGGCCATGTGCCCTGAATACATTTTCCTGCCATATGGGCCCCCCAGGCATAACCTGAAGCATCCGTTGTCAGTGTCTGTTTGTGGGTAAAGTGAATGGTAGACCCTTGTTGTGGTGACAGGCCTGTGCCCACCATCGAAACTCCTGTTGCAGGCAGGGAATGAGGGTAATTACGGTCTCCAGGCTGTGGCAATGCTGAGTCCAAACACTTTTTAGATACCATTGTAGCTTCCTCGTATGCAGTCTGGCATATGAAATTAGTAGAATGCAGGATGCCATGAAGCCCAAGGCCTGCAGGATTTTCCTTGCAGATAACTGGGTCTTTGTTGCCCTCTTTTTGAAGTAAATAGTCAGTTGTCTTTGTTTGTCTGGCATGAGATAAGCCATCTGGGCAGTTGTATTTAAGCTTGCACCCAGAAATATTATCTTTTGAGAGGGTATTAGTTTTGATTTATTTTCGTTTACTGTGTACCCTAGGCAAATTAGTAATCTTTTTACAAATGCCAGATGCTTTAGAATAATGTCTTTGTTCTCTGCTTGAATAAGGCAGTCGTCCAAGTAGGGATATATTTGAATTCCTCTTTGTCTGCAAAATGCAATTACTGGTGCCAAGCATTTTGTGAAGACCCTGGGCGCAGTAGATAAGCCAATGGGCAGTGCAGAGAATTGGTAGTGCATTGAGCCAGCTATGGATCTGAGGTATCTTCTGCAAGATTGTCTGATTGGGACATGCAGGTATGCCTCTTTTAGGTCCAAAGTTACGAGCTAAACCTTCTTGCCCAGCATGGGCAGTAGCTGCTGTAGAGTCAACATCTTGAATATTGGAACCTCCAGAAACGTGTTTAGTATAGACAGGTCCAAAATTGGTCTACAGGTTTTGTCCTTTCTGGGCACCAATAAAAGTCTTGAGTAAAATCCTTGCCCCTGCTCTTGTTGTGGTACTTGTTGAATGGCCCACATGTCCATGAGGGCTGTAATTTGCTTTTGTACCTCTGCCAATTGATGGTGTGGCAGGTCTGGCATACCTTTTGCTCTTGGTAGGGTGTGAAAATGGAACCTGTAGCCCTGGGACACTATGTTCAAGACCCATTTGTCTTGGGTAATCATTTGCCAATTTGGTGAAAAAAGTGCTAGTTTTCCCCCTAAGGGGGATGCCAAAAGGAAAGTGTTTGGATCTGGCAGAGGAAAGTTATTATGACCGTTTCCTGTAAGGTTGTGATTTGTCTTCTCCGCTTTTGGAGGTAGGAGCACCCCATTGTTTAGGCCTGTATGAGCCTTGGGGCTGAGATCTGCCTCTGGGACGTCTGTATCTGCCTCTTTGTGGCCTGTCTGTCACTAGAAAGGACCAATTTTTTGAAGGCCGGTTCCTGCTAAATCTGGGTGGCCATACCTGTAAAAAATCCTTAACTGTCTGCATGGATTTCGCTTTATCCTCCATTTTCTTCAACACCTCTTCTGCTTTAGCACCAAACAAAGTATCATGCTGTAATGGAGCATCTAATAATTTTGCTTTAACATGATCAGGCAGATTCTGTTCCTTTAACCAAGCATGCCTTCTAATAACAGAACCTGTAACAGCGGCCCTGCAAGAGGCCTCCAGTGAATCATAACCACATTGCAAAGTATGCTTTCCCACTTGTTCAGCTGCATGCAATAAATCCTGCATTTCCTTGTTCTCTGAACATTCAGAATTTGTCAACATTTTCTGTTTAAGCAGTGACATTAAGTATTTCTGATATTTAAGTATATGAAACTGACAATTTAAAGCCCTTACAGCCAAGGTAGCAGAAGTGTAAACTTTTTACCCCCATCTGTCCAGTGCCCTAGAATCCCTATCAGGAGGGGCCACGTTTTTTTTGCAGTGGAAGCTTTGACCCCTTTGGGACCCTGAGATATAGTTTCTGGGTCAGTAGCGGGGTTTTTATATAGGAATTTATGAGAATCTGGGACCCTGTAGTATCTGCCTGGCTTAGCAGATGCAGGGGTAAGAGTCAGGGGTCAGGCCAGACTCTGAAAATACATCTACAATGTCTAGAACAGGTGGAATAGCAAGGGGTCTGTGCTGAGGTAGTAGCAGAAAGTCTCTGAGCCTCTTCTTAGATTCTGAGTAATCTTGGCTCTCCCAGTGGAAATGCTCCCTTATGGTATGCAGGGTTTCCCCAAAAGAATAATCCTCAGGAGGAGAAGCTGAAGGAATGGATTCTTCAGCATCAGAATCCTATAGGGAGGAATAGAATAACCCTGTTCATAAGAGGAATCAGAGGAAATAGAAACCTGATCAGAAGAATCATATTCTGTCTCTTGCCTAGGCGTCTTATCAGGAGGGGGATGGGAACCCCTGATCAAAGTAATTAGGTCTTCGGCCATTTTAAGCATCTGTTTTTTAAGCATGGAAGTCTGAGTAGGAGAATGCTGTACTTGTTTCTTTGTCTTCAGAGCTGCTTTAGTCTTTGTCTTTGAAGCTGAAGATGTTTTAACATATAACTGTGTAGGTCTGAAGACACCCTCAGAAGCCGATGCCTGCTCAGCGGCACCGGACCCATCTGAGGGAATGATTTCCGAGTGTCCAATACCTTGAGTATCCAGAGGCCCAGTCGGCTCCATGTGGAAATTGGAAGTGGCCTGTGGCTCTGAGGTAGCAGGCGCCAGGGGCTGCAAAAGTGCCTCACTGAGAACCGGCGACTGGCCTAACGTAGGCCTCTTCGGTTTTGGACCTCGGATGCCGATGCTTTTCCTTGTCCTTGCATTTTTTGTAAACTCCAGTCATCGGCTATTCCGACGGCATTATATAATTAAACCTTCCGCCAAAGTAATGAAATGCAAAATCAAACAGACGCTTAATAGTGCGTTGGTTAAATCTAGCACAAAACCGACAGCTAGAAATGTCGTGGTCAGGGCCTAGGCAAGGAATATAGTAAGAGTGAAAATCCTTATGAGGTATTTGCTTCCAACCAGAAATACAATTGTTAACTTTTTCTGACATCGGTCTGGAACAAGAAAAAAGTTTCCCCAATGGGGTACTTAGCTTTAATGAAGACTTCGGTTCTGAAATTTGGATTTGAAAATCTCAGGAGTCGGCCGACCGGCAACTGCGAACTGCTTTGGGCACTGCGCGGCAAGAAAGACTGAAGAAAATGGCGTCAGCTGCATCTTTTATACCCCTGGCGCTCTGACGTCAGGGAAGAGGCGACAGCAACCGATGCCGGACCAGCACTTTGGAATTCAGGCCGACTGTGGGTAGCCTGCCAGCAGGATAACCCAAGAGTAATGACTGCAACAGTGAAACACGATGAACATCTTGGTGGGATAGATTTGTGCCCCAAAGACTCCCCCATCTGTGGATAGACGCCCTCATCATGTCAAGCAGAGTACCTCTCTAGTCCTCTTTAGGAACCTGGACAACTGGATGGGAAACAGAAAATACACCCCTGGGATCCCACCTGTGTACCTGCTGGACAGAGGAAATAGTTGCTGACTTTGTGGGAACATGTGAAAATTCCTTTTTGTTGCAATATAAAAAAATGAGACCACAATATATTATTTCAAAACTTTTCCCACCCTTAATGTGACCTATAACCTGTACAATTCAATTGAAAGACAAACAAATCTGTTAGGGAAAAAATATAAAAAATAAAAAAAATATACAATAAGCTGGTTGAATAAGTTTGTGTGTTGTCTTTCGGCTTTTTAGGGTTAGTGGTTGCCACAGCGGAACTCCGGTCCACTAATGATTGGCAGTGGATTTTTTTTTACAGTGCCAAGGTGCCAGCCCAACACCCAGCTTTCATGGAAGGCACACCCATTCATGCACACACCTACCTGCATGTCTTTAAATTCTTGCGACCACTGGGAGGACATGCAGACTCCACACAGAAGGCACTACAGACGAGAATTGAACCGTAGAGCCTCTTGCTGTGAGGTGACAACGCTAACCGCTGCACCACCGTGTGTGCAGACCCTTAAACTAATACTTTTTTGAAGCACCTTTCGATTTAATTACAGCATTCAGTCTTCTTGAGCAGGAGTCTATCATCATGGCACATCTGGACTTGGCATTATTTGTCCACTCTTCCTTGCAAAAGCAGTCCAAATCTATTGCAAGGGCATCGCTTGTGCACAGCCCTCTTCAGGTCACTGCACAGATTTTCTATTGGATTTAGGTCTGGGCTCTGGCTGGGCCATTCAAATACTTTCATTTTCTTCTAGTAAAGCCATTCTTTGTTGATTTGAATGTATGCTTGGGATCACTGTAATGCTGAAAGGTGAAATTCTTCTTCACCTTCAGCTTTCTAGCAGATGCCTGAAGGTTTTGGGTCAAAAGTGACTGGTATTTGGAACTGTTCATAATTTCCTCCACCTTGACTAAAGCCTCAGTTCCAGCTGAAGAAAAGCAACTCCAAAGCATGATACTACCACCACGGGTCTACTTCATAACACTGAAAGTTCATAATAATGAATTTCATAACACTGAGACCAGAAGAGCGAAAATTCAAAACATTGAAAACCCAAAACATTGAAAACTCAGAACAATGAAAGTGTGCTTCATAACACTGAAAACTACATTTCACAAATGAATAAGATTCCGGACACCCATACCACCACCTAACAAAACACACTTTCTACTACATTTCTGCATGGGGGCAAGGCCCCCAGCACCCCCCCATGTGGGGGGCTCTGCCCCCACACCCCCTGTAAACTAAATATACCAACTCCAAGATCTCACTGCAGTGGAAAAAAGTTAATTTTGTTTTTGCGCCAAATGTACCTTTTGGAATTGTGGCCAAAACGTTCAACTTTGGTCTCATCAGACCATAACACATTTCCTCACATGCTTTTGGGAGTCTTGATGTATTGTTTTGCAAATTTTAGCTGGGCCTGGATGTTTTTCGGTGTAAAAAAGGGCTTCCATTTTGCAACCCTACCCCATAGTCCAGATATATGGAGACTACGGGAGATTGTTGTCACATGTAGTACACAATCAGTACTTGCCAGAAATTCCTGCAGCTCCTTCAGTGTTGCTGTAAGTCTCTTGGCAGCCTCCCTGACCACTTTTTGTCTTGTCTTTTTATCAATTTAGGAGGGACGTCCAGTTCTTTGCAACATCACTGATGTCCCATATTTTCTCCACTTTTTGATGACTGTCTTCACTGTCTTCCATAGTATATCCAATACTGGGGAATTTTTTTTGTACCCTTCTCCTGACTGATACCTTTCAACAATGAGATCCCTTTCATGCTTCATAAGCTCTCTGCAAATCATGGCTTTTGCTGTAGCGGGCAACTAAGTAAATGTCAGGAAAATTCTACTAGGACAGCTGAACTTTATTTGGGGTTAATCAGTCTCTTCAATTGATGGCAGGTGTGTACCCAAGAAGACAATGCTGTTATTAAATCAAAAGGTACTTCAACAAAGTATTAGTTTAAGGGTGCGTACACTTATGCAACCAGCTTATTTAAGTTTTTTTTTTTTTTAATATTTTTTTCCTTAACAGATTTGTTTGTTTTTCAATTGAATTGTACAGGTTATAGGTCACATTAAAGGTAAAAAAAGTTTTGAAATGATTTATTGCGGTCTCATTTTTATATCACCAAAAAAACGGCATTTTAACAAGGATGTGTACAATTTTTTATAACCACTGTGATATATACATATACACACACACAGACGTATATAAATTTGTTTGTGAATTTGTGTGTGTCTCTGTTTATGTATATAGACATACCCACACCTATATGTGTGGTGTGTTGGTGGGATATATACCTATATACATGCACACACTCATACAATGACATGCAGGAGGTATTTTGACTAAGGTGACAGTATAGCTGCTCCTAACAGCATTCGTGTCACTGACCCTTTATTGCTAGTTTTACAAGTAAGTTTTTTTCCCATTTGTCATACGGCACTTGACAAAGAGTATTAAAAGTGTGACTCAAATTACAGAAATTGCAGGCCCATAACCTTAACCACTGCACGAACCAAAAGGAAAAATAAAACTGAAGACCACAGAGGAAGAATCCACTTAAAACACCAGTTTATTGTACATCTAGCGCTTCGGCAACCGCCTTCAAGGAGTATAAAACATCACATAACTTACAGTTTATATACCCTAATACATCTAACAATTAAACAATTAGCCTAAACCAATTAATAAACATTAAAAAATACTTAATACTGCTTTCTCATCAGATATGAAACCTCCAGTTACATTCCACATTCAGACCCTGAGGAAATAAAGTGTCATATTTCAAAATGAAAATACTTTCTTTATATAACAACTTCTTTTTATACAAATAATCAGAAAATACACCCTTCATAATATGTTCTAAGATAATGGCTTGTAGCCCATTTGGATTAGAATTAGAACAGGGCTATCTTCATTATTATTTATAATATTCCTGACATGCTCCTGCAGTCTAGTTTTAAACTTCCTTTTACTTTCTCCTATATATACAAGATTACAAGGACATTTCAATGCATAAATAATACCTTCAGTGTTACAGCTATATGTATTTTTAGCCTCAAATACATGGCCATTTATATACTTAAAAGTTGGAACAATATAATGACAAACATTGCAATGACCACAGGGTAAAGTTCCTAGTCTCTGCATGGTCCTATACTGCAGTGTCTCAGTGGGATATTTAAATTTATTGTGTACCAATATATCTTTTAAATTCCTTCCTCTATGAAATGAAATGCCTAAAGACCTAGACAATAAATTCTTAGGTCCATTGATCTAAACAAAAAAATCCAGTAGTGTTTAACAATGTCTATTAAAACATCACTGAAAACACTATATGTAGAGACAAAATAAACTAGTCTTTTCTCTGGATTTCTAACATCTAACTTATACCCCTTACTTCCATACTTATAAGTACCAACTTTATGTTGTTCATTAATAACCTTATCTATAGCTGTTTGAATACTAGCTTCACTATACCCCCCTCAATCTAAACATCTCACTAGTCACACTAATTTCTTTAAAGAAGTCTGTGTCAGTATTACATAGCCCTCTAAGTCTCATACATTCCCCATAGGGCAAAGAGGCCAAAGTATGAACTGGATGACAGCTAGTCCCCATCAAATACTGATTACTATCAGCAAATGTTCTATGCACAGACGTACTTAAAGTATTGCTGTCCTCCAAAATCAGACATGTCTAAAAAATTTATATCTTTGCCCACCTGTATGCCATCAAAGAAAAGTCCAAATCTATTATGTTGCATAGCTTCTATAAACTGACCAACATAAGATATCCCACCTTTACAAATAAAAACAAGATAATCTATAAAACGAAAATAACCAACTACATAATTTAAAAAAAATCTATATGGTATAACCATTCTAACTCATACAAACCCATCATCAGGTTGGCATACATGAAGGCAAAAGATGCCCCCATGGCAGTGCCCTTGATTTGTCTGTATATTTGTTCATTAAACATAAAAAAATTGTTATTCAGACAAAATTCCAATATTTCAATAATATAATACGTTACTGGACTATCACCCAAAAAATATTTTACTGCTTCTAGTCCAAACTGACACTGTATGTTAGTATACAAACTAACAACATCAACACTTATAAAAACATATCTGCACTCCATTGTATTTTAGATAATTTTTCCAAAAAATCAAAACTATCCCTAATATAACTAGGTAACTTTATTACATAAGGGAATAAATATTCATGCAAAAATGTCCTAATATTAGATAAAAAATATTTTTGAGCAGATACAATAGGCCTACCAGGTGGGTCAACCCCACTTTTATGAATTTTTGGAAGACAGTAAAATAAAGCCAACTCACTGGCATCAGTATTAAACATTTTATCTTTGTCATTTTGTAAAAAATATTTTAACCTAACTCCCTTAGATATAAGGGTGTCAAAATCATTCATAGCCTTAATATATTCATTTGTATTACTCTTAACATAAGTATTGGTATCATCCACATGTGTCATACACATTTTATAATAGTGAGCAACATTCATCACCACTATCTTACCGCCTTTATCAGATGGTTTAATAAGATGTTCATTATTCGCTAATGCCTGTAGTTCCTACCATTCCTTTTTATTCAAATTATATACCAACTTATGCTTATACTGCATAAAATCACAAAAAGCATTTTCTACAGCAAAATTCAACATTTGAGGAAAAACACTTTATATGTTCATGTTGGTATGGAGGAATAAAATCACCTTTACTCATTATTTTATCAGTTTTTAACAAACTATAGGCATTATAGTCACTTGCACAATCAAAGCATTCCTCAGGGTCAGATACACAAGAATAAAAACTGTTCTCTAAACTATCAGATTCTAACCCACTACCATCACCTTCTTTATACTGGTTATTGGCAAAAAAATATATTAAATTGCCGAAGCGCTAGAGGTACAATAAACTGGTCCATAACCTTAACCAGCCTTGTCTGTAAGATCATGGAATGAATCATCATTAACCCTACAAATAAGGACATATGTGATCCCCAAGCCCTTGAACCGATACAGCTTGATTTTGTCAAAAATGGGTCATGCCTGTTAAACCTGGTAGACTTCTTGAAAAATGTCACGAGAGCCATAAACGAAGGCAAATCTGTACATACAACCTAACTTGACTTAGCAAAGGCCTTTGACACGGTCCCACTTTCGGGCATCATTGATAAACTCTCCCAATTGAATATCAACCCATATGTTGTCATGTGGGTTGCTAACTGGCACACCAACAGATCACACTCAGTTAAAGCTGAAGACTTTAATTCAACCAGCAGACCTGTCACCAGTGGGGTTCCACAGGAGTCAGTGCTGGGCCCCCTGTTGTTTGGAATATACTTCTCAGAAGTTCAGGCAAAAACAGAGGGGCTGTGTCTGACTAAGTTTGCTGATGACTGCAAATTAGGTGCAATCACTGAACCCCCAAACAATGCCCATATACTTCAAGAGGGACTTACACAAATCAGTGGTTGGTGCCAAAGCCACAGCCTCAATCTCAGTGCTAAAAATGCATTAGCACCCACTTCGGTAAAAACAATATCCCTGCACACCATCATATAATAATACCCTAATGTAACAGCTCAGTAGTGAGAGACTTGGGAACACAAGTTGACTGTAGCCTAAATTTTAACCACCATGTGTCTACTGTGGTAAGGAAGGCATTCTACTTTGCTCACATCATTATCACAAGAGCGAAACAAGTCATAACTTCCCTGTACTCGACCCTTTTCAGGCCAATAACTAAATACAAGGGTCCCTTTGGTATGTACCTTACCAGGCACCTGCAGCAATTTGAGAGAACTCGGAGGTTTCTAACCAAGGAAATTAAAGGGTCTCCAGCACGTCATACCTTGACAGACTGAAGTCATCATCACCGTACTCAGTAGCATATGGACTACTTGGAGATGATTTGTGCCTGGCCTACAGAGCAATCTCAGATCCAAACCTAATGGAAATGCTGCACATCCACAAGTCAAATGGGATAAGGGTCACTTGCACCAGGGACATTGACCTGAGCTGCAACATAATAAGGGTCTGCTGGAGAGACAGATATGTCTCTCAAAGGTTTCCACTCCTCTGGAATAGGCTTCCAATTCACATCATTCACAGCCACACTATGACCCTGTTTATCTGTAGCCTGGATGACTGGATGGGAAACCATAAATTCCTTGCTGGGGATTTCACATATGACCCTCCTAGATATGGCAGAGATTGGTAATTTAGATCTTGAGTTTAGGCTAGATCATTTACATTGGATTTCTCTAGAATTATATTGGGTACACATGGCTAGACTTATAAAGACCTTTGGGTCAGTAGCCTAGTAACCACTTATCAAGTAATGAGTATTCTTGGTTTCAGTCACCTAAATTTTTAGAGATCTTAATCATACTTATGTGCTTGCGCACACTCAGACTGCACTGCATCTTTTTTCAGGATCACTGTTGCCATGTCTCTAAGAATTTGGTGGGGAGAGGTACTTAGGAGGAAGCAAGCTCAGCAGCAGGTGGCCAAGAGTAATTATATGTAGACATTAGTGGGGGGTACATAGGAGGAAGCCAAGCTCAGCAGCAGGTGGCCAAGAGTAATTACATGTAGACAGTGGGGGGGGGGGTACATAGGAGGAAGCCAAGCCAAGCTCAGCAGCAGGTGGCCAAGAGTAATTACATATAGACATTAGTGGGGGGGGGGGGTACATAGGATGGTACAAACTCAGCAGCGGGTGGCCAGGAGTAATTACATGTAGACATTAGTGTGGGGGTACATAGGAGGGTACAAGCTCAGCAGCAGGTGGCCAAGAGTAATTACATGTAGACATTAGTGGGGGGGGGGTACAAGCTCAGCAGCAGGTGGCCAAGAGTAATTACATGCAGACATTATTGTGCCATTACAAAGTTGGAATTCTTCCTGGATATACAAACAGAAGGCAAACAAGGTACTCCCAACTCTCAGACAACATATGTATACTTCAGGCAGGGAGCAATCAGCAAAACGGGTGAGGTGAAGAATAATTGGACACTCTACACTATGTTGCTGTCACAGTGGGCTCCATTCAAAAGAGTGGCACTGGAAACAGCACCAGTACTAGTGTGGATGCAAATTAATTCACAGTATCTGTGGACAAATGAGAATAACAGATAAAAAACACCCTCAGCACAGGTAATTTGGTGGCTTACAAAAGGGTACTGCAGCAGTTTAGGCACAATATGAAGATGCGAGGTTGTCCAGTTTTATTGCTCGTAGCAGTGAAACAATGAGGGCACACACCCTGCTACTGTTAGAGGCTGATTAAAACAAATTGAAGGCAGCATTACACATGGCAAGCTATCAGCTGGTTTCAGAAAGGCATGGGGAGGTAGTGCGAGCCTTATGGGACAGGCTCCAAAATGTATGTCGTCAGTAATACAAGTTGTTTTTCATAACATGTTGTTTAGCACCCCCTATGTGGAGCATTTAGCTGGTGAAAATAAGAATATTATAAGGATAAATAGGAGCATCCTCTGACTGATCAGGAGGTGAAGAATCAGTGGCTGTCTTCAGACTCACGGGCCACAGAATGGAATGTAGTACAATGCCTACAACATTACCAAACACCGTACCTACAACACAGAAGCCCACTCACACAGTTTCATCATAGACTGGTACTCAAAGAGGAGCAGTTTTCTGCCATGAGCAGGGTACGCTGCTTACCCAGCTTTCAAGTGAGTGCTATATTGCATAAAACAGTTGTGTGATGAACCTTGGACCTCAAATATATATCACATGCTCCATTATATTCCACGTTCATTTAGCATACTGGCAGCTTCTCATGTGTAGTGGGCAAGGACATAATGGGAGAACATCAAGAAATTTGGAAGATGGAAGTACAACACTTATGAAACATAGCTGAAAAATAACCTCTTCTACCACTCCTAACATTGTTGTTTTATGTAAAAAAAAAATGGGGTGTAACCTCTAAGACATACACTACACCGTCTAACATTACCTTTTGTTGACTGCAGCTTCCTGCATGTTTGATCACCTGGTACCTTGCTGGTGCTCTTCCATGTGAATGGAAACCTGTTTTATACATCACCTTCTGGAACATGCTAACATTACCTGTGATTTATTGTGGTACTAAAAGTATAAAATTTAAAATTTGTGTTAGAGCCCAAATTATGATATTTACACTGAGGCCGGACAGTTTGCTGAGCTGTAGATCCATCCATAATCCTTATCGTTGCATACTATTCATGGTGATACTTTTATCAAGGGTTCAACTGGCATTTTTAATATGTTCAGTTTTTGCTACGTATGCCATTCTTCAGCAGGCAGAGTGCTGTCCGTCAATAGGGTACATGGCCCATTCCACCCTGCTTGACCTCTTACAGCTATGTAAAACATACACCACCATAAACACCTATAACAAAGATGATAATCTTTTATAGACACAGAATAGACCATGTCGGCACAACAGATTTAAATCCCAAGCAATACTACACATTGTCTATATTCAGTAATATTCTGGATTACTAACTGGGACTTCATAAATCCTTTATGGGGTATATAGCATGGTGCTTCTTGACCATGGAGCTCAACTCACTTGACAGTGTTCAGGCTTAGCTGGCTATGCTTCTCAATGGTCTTTTGAACTGCATGCCTAGAACTTGCCTATGAAATTATCAACCTAATATATAATTACCAAGCATCTAACAAATGTCCATGCTGCATTATATATGCAGAAAAAACTTCATTTTGCTGATGAATATATTTCTATAATCCATCTCATTTGAATGTCATTACTGCATAGTTTAACTTTATACATTGTACTATTTTTCCTTTCAGAATATCCCCTGCTGTGTTTCTGTCCTGTAAGAGTAACAACTATATACACACATAACAAGGTACCTGTAAACAAACAGTTAAGTAATGAAAACAACAAATAAATGTGCGCTGTACTCCCCAAGGTACCATGAATTAAATTTAACCTCCGTTTCAAATCATTTAATTCATTCCCCTTATTTCTTTATTCAACTGTTTAACTGTGTGTTTACTTATTAATTTCAGTTTGATAATCATGTAAGTGGGAGGTGGACAGACCCTTTTGAATCACAACCTGAGCACCATGGTGCAAGACACAAACTGAAAATTGTAAACAGAAAAAAAAAATTATACCACTTTCTGAAAGAAGGTCAAACAGTTTGGCAAAATGCACAAGTGAAATTCAAGTAAGATGATAGCTGAAAAAATATAAGAAATGGAAATGAGTTCAAACTATAACTACCAGTTTGCATGTAAGAAAGGAATTATTGCTCACACCTGAGATATGTACATGTATGTATATGTGTAAAATGTATAAATACTAATAAGCTGTGCAACAGAGTGGCTAAGTTAAGTACAGATGGAGCTCTCCATTTTTATTTATTTGTTTAGTTTTATGTGCAATGTTGTTTTTAAATTAATGAATGTATTTTACAGATGTCTTGCATTGTTCTGATTCATCAGCACATTCTTTATTTGCAACAAAATATCACACTTCCTCCTATTTGAAATTTACATTGTTTGACTGTAAACCTGTTAAATTTTATCTGTCTATGCCTAGATATGATAGCTATGTAACAGTCATTTAAATAAAACTATAACTTCACATGGAACTTGTGTGTCTGTTTGCATGTTTATTTATTTTGTAAATAAATGAAACTACAATGTCACATAGAGTGTGTGTGTCTGTTTACTTATATGTATAAAGTTGTCCTGGCTAGTTCTAATATGAAACAAAAAGGTCTGTCTAGTGTATAGGAATATACATGCAATAAAAGCCATTCATTTCTTGTGATTTCATGACATTTCAGTTATAACCGAAGGCATACCTCTCAACCTTATAGTGCAGAGAGAGAAGCCTTGACAGAAACATTTAATTGGCAGAAGTAGTTACCAAAGTCGAAGATAAGAGAGTAAAAGAGCAGATGACAGTAACTTTACTCAAAAGTGTAGCATGACAGTAATAAGGTACAAGCAGAAGACAGAGTCTATATGACTCGAAGATGACTAGTTACTCCCCAGGAAATACCCTATACCACTTATCCTCCACTGTTACTAAAGCAGGGGTCCTCACTGCGCCCTCCAGAGCTAAACAGACTACAGCAATGATCCCTGATAACATCAAGGGATGCCTCCTACTTAGTTTGAAAATTGACCTTTCAGGCTACAACCTCCAGCCAGGCTTTGTCTCTAGGAAATGCAGGACTGCAACTGTCATCCCTCTACATGAAGATGGACCAACAACAGACCCAGGAAACTACAGACCCATAATGTACAAGGCCATGGAAAAATGTTATAATGGTTCTAATAAATACATAGGAAATTTTCAAACACTGGACCCATCCTAGTTTGGGTTTGTCAAGGGTAAGACACACCTACTAAACCCAGTGGTCTACCTTGAGAAGACCACTTGAGCCATGGATGATGGGCAAAAAAGTGGCCCTCTTGTTGACGGATAGTGAACTTGTAGAGAAATTAGGGGATAAACCAACCCTAATTTTTAAAAGGGGCAGAAACATGAAAGCCATACTGGAGGGGCACGGATGCAAGGTATATAAGACCCCAGATATGTTTAAATGTGATTCATGTAATTTTTGTAAACACATGGCTTTAAGAACTTCATTTGTAGTACGGGATAGGATTTATAGGATCGATGGAAGGTTTAACTGTAATTCAAAATCTGTGGTGCATTTGGCCCAGTGCAAAAACTGTCCAGCATTTTACGTCGGGAAGACCGACAGAAAGCTTAAAGAAATTGTGTAAGGACACATATACAGTATAAAGAAGGGAAAATTAGAGAACGCCCAAGTGAGACATTGAACTAGGTTCCCTTATCACAATTTTCTGTTTAGGTCTATTGAACAACTGGTACCTGATATTGGGGGAGGGGG
Organism: Protopterus annectens; assembly: GCF_019279795.1. Lineage (NCBI taxonomy): Eukaryota > Metazoa > Chordata > Ceratodontiformes > Protopteridae > Protopterus > Protopterus annectens. The sequence continues at coordinate 769,773,550 of NC_056737.1, read as the reverse complement.
GTCCCTATCGGTTATTATTGGAAAAATATGAGTTACTGTGGCAGCTTCATTTAGATTCAAGTAGACCACCAGGTTTAAAATGAAGTGACATCCATTACATGTATTTTAAAATTAAGAAGCTTAACTAGTTAGGTTTAGTTTTAAGGTTTGCTTGCATAAGGAGTATAGGTAATTGTTAACAGCAGGATGAAAAAAGAAAATGAAAAAACATACATTTATTCATCTTTTAGATGTAATATATGTATGATTTTTATGTTATTTTAGAACTTGTATTAGATGTGTATTTTTATATGTTATGTAGAATATTGTAATCTTTGTTGAACAAAGTATTTATGTAGGATATTTTAACATTTATACATGGTAAATCATGTTTTGCACAATGGAGGGTTAAGCAGGGTTTGTTGTGTTGTCATTGGTTAGAATTAATTAATGAAGGGTGTTTACTATATAAGTGGTGTTTTTTAAGGTTTACTATTATAAAGTCGGCGTAGCATTGCAATCTTATGAACTATTTGAACTACAGATGTTCGAATAGCTCATGTGTGTGCCGGCCACATAATCGAATGGAATATTTTCGAATGGTCTGTGCATTCGCAAATATAACGTTCGATTATGTACAGGGATCGCGGTACAGTGCGGTAAGGGAAATACATCCCTTTCTTCACTGTAGTGTGATCTCGGAGTTGGAATATATAGTTGGGGGGGTGTGGGGGCACAGGGGGGCTTGCCTCCTGTATAAACGGGATGGTAGGTTTCCTAGTTAGGGAGTTACAGGAAGGGTAGGATTGCTGTTAAGTGCTGAAAATGTCGTGTTCGACATTTTCAGCATTAACAGCTGCTTTTCGACATTAATGCCATTAGGTGATGTGCACTTTCGGTGAAACACTTTGCTCACAAGTACCTGTTTTTTTTTTTTTTAAATTTCGAGATTTTAATAGTAAACCGTTATTTAAAATGGGCACTTGTCTGATGAAGTCTGGCTATTAACCTGGATGAAAAGTGCTTTACCTTTATTCTGGTTAATTTTTTACCGTATATAGTGTGCAGTTTTTCGTTCCTTTGGTGGTTTTCTTAGTCTATATCAATCTGTACATTATATATATATATATATATATATATCTATATATCTATCTATATATCTATATATATATATATATATATATATATATATATATATATATATACACACACACACACACACACACACACACACACACACACACGGGTTTACTTCAGTGGACTGAATTTACACTTGCCTGAACTACAGATGACAAAAATGAACTTTCAATAAACCAAGCCAGCAGATTATCAATTTTTTTTTTTTTAGAGAGAATGGAAACACTTGGCCAACATGGGGAAATTTGCCTTGTTCCCCATTGTAGTATGATGCCAGAGTTGGCATACTTATAGTTAGGAGAGTGTGGGGAGAGACCACCATTGGGGGTGTTTGGGGCCTAGCCCCCACCTGAGTGGGTTTGACATTTTTCAGTGTGTTATTTTGGTAAATATTGCCCAAGTGTATTCTTTCCCTGTAAAAAACCTTTGGTAATATGATGGTTCAGTTTACTGCAATTTCGGTGCTGTAGTGTCGATAATCTGCAGTTCAGGTAAGTGTAAATTCAATCTACCGAAGTACATCCAAATACATATATATATATATATATATATATATATATATATATATATATATATATATATACACACACACACACACACACACACATATACACACACACACTTCCTCTCCTGTTCAGCTGGTGAATCTGGGCATCTTGAGGCAATGTTACAATTGCCTCATGTACACAGACAACCCACTCCTTCTCCCACAAAACACAAATACATGTGAGAGATGCAACTATATAGCCAAACTGGAGGCTGAGCTCTCTCAACTCAGGACTGGCAAGACCAGACAGGAGGAGAAGGAAACCACGCACACCACAAACCCAGTTTCACATAGAACTATCACAACTGCAAAACAAACACATAAACACACAAAGACATACTCGGAGGCACTGATCAAAAATCTACCAAAACTACAGAGGCCTCCAAAGCAGACACCCAAGCAACTGCCACCTCAAGACATAAGACATGCAACACATAGTTCTCAAAGTCAGTGTGCTAAACAGTCACAGCCCTTAAGGCCAAACACAATGCCAGACACACTTGTTATAGGTGACTCCATAGTCAGACACACTGACGTCCCACTCACCAGACTGAACAAGGAAAAGATCACAGTAAGCTGCCTGTCAGGCGCTAGAATCCGCCACATAACACAAGCACTCAGGTCACGCCACAGCAAGTACAAGTATGACTCAGTCATTGTCCATGCCGGTGTGAACGACCTGAGATGTACCTCCCTGGACTACATGAAAAGAGACATAGAGGAGCTCTCAGATTATGTAGCCCAGGCCGGTATGACCCTGACCCTGAGCAGTATCCTACCGTCACCAAGAATGATGCCACAATACAGAGACAAAATGATCAGCTTTAATAATTGGCTTAATTACTGGTGTCATTCTAAGGGGATCAATGTCTGTCTGCCTGGGATGACATGCTTGACAAGCCACGCTGCTTTGCAAGGGACGGCTTGCACCTGTCACCCTGGGCTTCGGATATTGGCAAAGGCTCTTGCCACCCCATAGTGCCATTTTAGGCAAGGCTCAAATGATAAACCTACCGCCCTAGAAAACAAAAATGGAGAAAGACCTAGGGTAATACTGCTCAATGCCAGAAGTCTAAACCTCAAGATGCACTCAAGCCCTCCTCAGTATGGAGAACATCGATGTCTGTGCTGTGACTGAAACCTGGTTCAAGGCTCCTGAGAGCACCCCAGCACTATCAGGTTATACCTCATATCATGCGTTCCGCCCCAAAATCCGGACGAACCACAAAAGGAGGGGAGTATCCATATTCATAAAGGATACCCACACCTCCAGGTTAGTGGCAACACACGAAGCATCGGAGACCATCCAGGTGCAATTAACCATAGGTAAAACTGCCCTACAGTTTGTAACATGCTACAGACCACCTTCTCAAACTCAGGAAACCCACACAGCCTTCCTGAAGACACTGGAGAGTATGAATGTCTCTCCAAACACCATCATATTGGGTAACTTCAACTACCCAAACATAGACTGGGAACATTACTCAAGCCCCAACACCCTAGCCCAAAGGTTCCTTGAGTTCATAAACTCAAATGCTATGGAACAACTAGTCACCATTCCCACAAGAGGAGAAAATATACTACACCTGATCATCACAAACATGGGGACAAAATGCTCCACACCGGAAGTATATCCCTCATTGGTGAGATCAGACCATAAATTAATCTCACTGGAGATCCACATCCCGCCCCCCACCCCAGCAAAAAACCACAGTGAAGAACTTCTCAAAAGCAAACTTCACACTTCTTAAGACTGGAGTGGTATCCTTCAAGGCCCCTGAGCCAGTGGAAACCACAACCCACGCTGCTGAAACCCTTACAAATGCCTTATACGAGCACCTCCAAGAATGTATGGATCAAGCAATCCCTAATAAAATCAAGACCCTTTCCACCAAAGGCAGGCGCCCGGTCTGGTGGACTCCAGCCATAAACAAACTCTACAACAAGAGGAGAAAGCTAATACATGACAGAGCAAAATCCCTAAATGGGAAGGCATCTCTGATCAATACTAGCAAAAAACTACGATCACTCATAAAATCATCCAAGGCCAACTTTGAGAGAAAAATCGCTAATGACACAAAAGACAATCATAAAGCCTTCTTTAGCTATGTTAGAAACCTGGGTGGAAACTCCCAGATATGCTCAGAATTAGTCCAAAATGATAAAAATCACTGAACCCACAGACATTGCCAACATACTGGCAGACAGGTTCAGTGCAAATTTCCCCCCCCCCCCAAAAGGAGAAATATCTATCCCACCAGAGTCTAGCCTCCCAAACATCTCAGATGCCCAGGTGAGAGCTGCTCTCTCTAAAGCAAAAAACACAGCATCAATGGGACCGGACGGTGTCCCCGGCTGTGTGCTACACGAACTCAATGAGGAACTAAACCCACACATAAGGCTGCTGTTTAATCTTAGCCTTACTACAGGATATGTACCCAAAGAATGGCGTATGGCAACTGTGGTCCCACTCCACAAAGGCGGTGCTTCTATGGACCCTGGAAATTACCGCCCCATAAGCTTGACGAGCCTTGTCTGCAAAGCTATGGAGAGGATCATAATGGAACTCATAAATAAAGACATTGGGGACCTACAGACACTGGATCCTACCCAATTTGGCTTTGTCAAGGGCAGATCCTGCCTTTTGAACTTGGTCGCTTTTTCAAACAGTCACTAAGGCCATTGATGAGGGTAAGGCAGTTCACACAGCCTACCTTGACCTAGCAAAAGCGTTCGACACAATACCCCACTCGGGCATCATAGAAAAGCTCACCAGCTTAGATGTAAACCCATATGTCACAAGATGGGTTGCAAACTGGCTCAAGGACAGAACACACAGGGTTAGAGTTGCTGGTGCCATGTCAGACTCTAAGCCGGTCACGAGCGGTGTCCCACAGGGCTCAGTCCTGGGCCCCCTCTTGTTCGGCATTTATTTTTCTGAAGTGCAGGCAAACATAGGGGGATTGTGGCTGACAAAATTGGCAGATGACTGCAAATTGGGTACCATAATTGACACTCCATCAGACACAGACATCCTCCAGAAAGGTCTCATAGAAATGGATAACTGGTGCCAGAGCCATGGCCTTAAGCTAAATGCCAAAAAATGTATAGTCATACCCTTTGGGAAAAACAAGGTAACCCCTAATTACCACATAGATGGTAATCCATTAAACACGGAAGAAGTTATCAGGGACCTGGGGACCCAAGTTGACAGTAACCTCTCTTTTGACACTCACATTGCCAAAGTGGTTAGGAAGACCTTCTACATTGCCCACTTGATCATGAAGGGATTCACATCCAGATCAGGAGAGGTCATTGTACCCCTGTACTCTTCACTTATCAGACCAATGATTGAGTACAACGCCCCATTCGGAATGTACCTTACCCGACACCAGCAGCAGTTGGAAAGACCCCAAAAGTTCCTCACCAAAAGGATAAAGGGGCTCAAACATATGTCATACGATGCCCGACTGAAGAAACTCCAGCTCTATTCAGTCGCACACTGTCTGCTCAGAGGTGATCTGTGCCTGACATACAAGGCCATGTCCAACCTGGAATTAATGGACATGCTCCACCTCAAAAAATCCAAATCCACCAGAGCCACGAGAGCAAGAGACTTAAACCTCAACACGGATATAAATAGGACGTGCTGGAGGGACAGATTCATCACCCAGAGACTCCCTACACTATGGAACAGAATCCCAG
>NC_056737.1:769758718-769767682 GCF_019279795.1 Protopterus annectens | reverse complement strand
TAAACTCACAAAAACATACTCGGAGGATCTAAATAAAAAACTGCCAAAGCAGCAGAGACCTCCAAAGCAGACATCTAAGCAACCGCTACCCCACAACAACTTTCACGTATCACATACTTCACAAAGTCAGTGTGCCACACAGTCGCAGCCCTTAAGGCTAAATAACGCACCTAATACACTAGTAATAGGAGACTCTATTGTCAGGCACACTGACGTCCCGCTCAACAGACTGAACAAGAAGAAGGTCACTGTAAGCTGCCTGTCTGGTGCCATGAACTGCCACATAACACAAGCACTCAGGTCACTCCACAGCAGGTACAAATATGGCTCTGTCATTGTCCATGTTGGTGTGAATAACCTGAGACGTACCTCCCTGGACTACATGAAGAGAGACATAGAGGAGCTCTCTGATCATGAAGCCCAGGCCGGTATGACCCTGACCCTGAGTACCATCTTGCCCTCACCAAGAATGATGCCACAGTATAAAGACAAAATGATCACTTTTAACAACTGGCTAAGCTATTGGTGTCATTCAAAGGGGATCCAGTGTCTGTCGGCCTGGGACGACATGCTCGACAAGCCATGTTGCTTCGCCAGGGACGGCTTGCACCTGTCACCCTTAGGCTTTCGATTACTGGTTAAGGTTCTTGCCACCCCTATAGTGCCTTTTTTAGGCAAGGCTCAAAAGACAAACCCACCTCCATAGACAATACCAGAAACAAAAAACTAAGGGTAATGCTACTCAACGCCAGAAGTCTAAACCTCAAGATGCACGCACTCGAGGCACTCCTCGGTATGGAGAAAATCGATATCTGTGCAGTAACAGAAACCTGGTTCAAGGCTCCAGAGAGCACTCCAGCACTACCAGTATTCAACTCATACCATACTTTTCGGCCCCAGAACTCGGACCGAAATACTAAAGGAGGGGGAGATCTTCATCAAGGATACCCACATCTCCAGGTTAGTGGCACTGCACGAGGCATCGGAGACCGTCCATGTGCAACTAACAGTGGGCAAAACTGCTTTTCAGTTTGTAGCCTGCTACAGATCACCCACCTTGTCTCAAGATCCCCACTCGGCATTCCTGAGAACATTGGAGAATATAAAGATCTCACCAAACACCATGATATTGGGGGATTACAACTACCCAAACATTGACTGGGAAAACTACTCAAGTCCCAACTCTTTTTGCCCAACGGTTCCTGGAGTTTATAAACACAAATGCCATGGAACAACTGGTCACCACTCCCACAAGAGGGGACAACATCTTGGACCTGGTCATCACCAACATGGGGGCTCAATGTTCCACACCAGAGGTAAACCCCTCGTTGGTAAGATCAGACCATAAACTAATCACAATGGACATCCACATCCCGACTCCACCCCCAGCCAAGGAAACCACTGTGAAAAATCTCTCAAAAGCAAACTTCACACTTCTCAAGACCAAGGTGGAAAGTTTCAAAGCCCCCGGGCTAATGGAAAATGCTACCCAAACCACAGAATCCTTTACAAATGCACGCTATGAGCACCTACAGGAATGCATGGATCATGCCATCCCATGTAAAACCAAGACTCACTCCTCCAAAAACAGGAGACCAGTCTGGTGGACCCCGGCCATAAATAAGCTATACAACAGGAGGAGGAAACTTAAATTATAGGGAAAAATCCCAAAAAAGGAAGGCATCCCTGATCAGTATTAGCAAGAAACTTCGCTCCCTCATAAAATCATCAAAGGTTAGCTTCGAAAGAAAAATCGCCAAAGACTCTAAAGATAATTACAAGGCATTCTTTAGCTACGTCAAGAATCTGGGTGGCAACTTTCAGATCTGCTCTGAGCTGATGCAAAATGGCACAAAATACACTGAACCCACTGACATTGCCAACATCCTGGCGGACAGGTTCAGTGCACACTTTACCCCCCCCTCCCCCCCCAAAAGGGCCAATGTCTATCCCAGAAGAATGCAGTCCCCCAGACATCACAGACACACAGGTGAAAGACGCCTTTCCAAAGTAAAAAACACAGCATCAATGGGACCGGATGGTAACCCGGGCTGCGTCTTACATGAGCTCCAAAAAGAACTAAACCCTCACATAAACTGACTGTTCCAACTCACCCTCACCACAGGTTATGTACCCAAAGAATGGCATACAGCAACAGTAATCCCACTCCACAAAGGTGGCTCCACAACGGATCCTGGGAACTATTGCCCTATAAGCCTGACTAGCCTGGTCTGCAAGGCTATAGAGTACATCATAATGGATCTCATAAACAAAGACACTGGGAACCTCCAGACACTGGACCCTACCCAATTCGGCTTTGTTAAAGGCAGATCTTGCCTCTTAAACCTAGCTGATTTCTTTGAAACAGCTACCAAAGACATAGATGATGGAAAGGTAGTCCACACAGCCTACCTGGACCTTGCAAAGGCCTTCGACACAGTACCCCACTCTGGCATCATAAATAAGCTTACCAGCTTAAATATCAACCCATATGTCACAAGATGGGTTGCAAACTGGCTTAGGGATAGAACCCACATGGTCAGATTTACGGGTGCCATGTCCGACTCTAAACCGGTTACAAGTGGCATCCCACAGGGCACAGTCCTGGGACCCCTCTTGTTCGGTATATACTTCTCTGAGGTACAGGCAAGCATGGGAGGACTGCGGCTGACCAAATTCGCAGATGGTTGCAAACTGGGAGCCATAATCGACTCTCCGGCTGACACAAGCATCCTCCAGAAGGGTCTTACAGAAACGGATACCTGGTATCAGAACCATGGCCTCAAGCTAAATGCCAAAAAGTGCATAGTCATCCCCTTTGGGAAGAACAAAGTGCCCACAAACTACCACATAGGAGGTAATCCACTAAGTACGGAAGAAGTAATTAGGGATCTGGGGACCCAAGTAGATAGCAACCTCTCCTTTGACGATCACATTGCCAAAGTGGTTAGAAAAACCTTCTATATAGCTCACCTTATCACAAAAGGGTTAACATCTAGATCAAGAGAGGTCATTGTGCCCCTCTACTCATCACTCATCAGGCCCTTAATTGAGTACAATGCCCCATTTGGGATGTATCTTACCCGACACCTACAACAGCTGGAGAGACCTCAAAAGTACCTCACCAAGAGGATCATGGGTCTCAAACAGATGCCCTATGCAGCTCGACTAAAGAAACTTCAGCTCTACTCAGTTGCCTATGAGTATCCTAGGTGACTGAAGAATAAGCATACTAATACCAGTGTTCAAGATGAAAAGGTACATTTACAGCTGTGTGCAGTACAGAGCTATATAACTCCTGTCACATTGCATGAAAGTTCTAGAGAGAGTGACTGATAAATGAAAACGCAGAGTAGTAGAAATTAAGATGGGACATGAACACTTTGGATTCAGATTATGATGCAGAACTGCTTCAACACATAATTTGCAGACAACCATATGCATGCAACTGCATGGTCATCATCTTTCAGTAGCACATAAGTAATTGAAAACAAAAATGCAACCATTCAGCACTAGTGATTTAGCTATTCTTAGCCAAAATGTTCTGACTAATACTGTTGTCACTTACTAAATTGGGAATAAGCACACATTACAAATATGTAGAGGCAGTGAGCCAAAGTGCTATTTATTTTTAGAGAATTATAATTTTTATTTATTTATTTTTATTTATTTATTTATATTTGTTGACCGGGAGTGTCCGACTGGACGTAGGTCCATTTTCAGTGGAGGCCCGGGGAGAAAAGCTCCACAGTTAAAATAAATAGACAGTAGTTACATTGGATTACATAGTGATTAACAATTTACATAGCAATTACTTGCAACATATTTACAGATGAAGAACACAGTACATCAGTAGACAACTAGAATCTTTATCTGTGAAGTACATGACAGACATTAAAAAGAAGTTATGTACCTACCATAACGTTCCATGTTAGTTGTCTTCATCTCACCTTCTTTCTTGCTGGTTGGGATCGGAACCAATCCTCGGCTGCGACTCGGCCATCTTCTATAGCTCGAGAGCTGTTTACTGGCTCGAGGCTACCCCTTATCCCATGATTCCTAGCGATAGCTACCCAGATCTTGTTTGAAATAGCTAACCCCAGACATAGCCAGAGAATAAACCTGTACAAACAAATAGGTTGAGTATACCTGTCATACTCTAAGTCAGTAGAGGAAACAAACCAGAGAACACTCAGCCAGTGAAACCAGAACTCCTCTCGGTCCAATAGGACAGGGGGACGGAGGGTGGGACGCAAGAAAGAAGGCGAGATGAAGACAACTAACATGGAATGTTATGGTATGTATATAACTTCTTTATGTTAAGTTGTATATAACTTCTTTATGTTAAGTTGTCTATCTCGCCTTCATTCTTGCTGGTTGGGACAGCGTCCCTAGCACCTACAATCCTGGGCGGCTCATTGGAACAGATTCTTCAGGACAGTGGAACCAAAGTCAGCTCTGCTCCTGGAGACCATATCTAGCTTGTAATGAGAAATAAAGTATGAGGATTTGCCCACGGAGCAGCTGCACAGACAGAATCCATGGGCAACCTAGATTGGAAGGCTACAGAGGTGGCCAAGGCCCTAGTAGAATGACCTTTTGGTTTGATAGGTAACTCTGAACTTTGTTCCTTAGTTGATAAATGAAAGTAATAGCGTGAGACAACCACCTGGATAAGGTTACCTTGGAAACTGGGAGACCTTGTTTGCCTAGAGCATAGGAAAGGAATAGTTGGTCCGACTTCCTTATTTCCGTAGTCCTGTGCAGACAAAAACGCAATTGTCTATGAACGTCAATTTGGTGTAATTTGTACTCTGCCTTGTTGGTGTGGTTAGGGAAAAACACAGGAAGGACTTTCGGAAGAAATGAAGGATTAGTCCTCAGAGCAACCCTGTCCTTATGAAAAACCAAGTATGGAGGATGAACACATAGTGCCTGAAGTTCAGAGACGCGTCTGGCTGAAGTAATAGCTACCAGAAAGAGTGTCTTCCAATATAGAAACTTAATGGAGCAGGATGCTGCTGGTTCAAAATGGGGCAGAGTTAAGGAAGTTGGTACAAAATTAAGTTCCCAAGGAGAAGGGGGATCGCTCACTGGAGACCTAAGGACAGTGGTCCCTCTTAAAAAAGCTTTACACAGCTTATGAGTCATAATGCTTGAATTTGACAAACCAACATGAAAGTTAGAAATGGTTGCTAATTGAACCCTGACTGTAGCAGAAGCAGACCCAAAATGAAAAAGTTGTGCGAGGAATTCCAGAATTTCGTGGACTGGGGCTGAAAAGGGATCTACGTTCCTAGCCTCTGCCCAACAAGAAAAACATTTCCATTTACTAGCATAAGTTTTTCTAGTTGTGGACTTGTGAGAGGAGACAATAATCTCACGTACAGCCAGGGAAATGCTGGGAAGCCTAGCTAAGGTTAGAAGTGGAGCAACCAAGCTGTGAGCTGGAGAGTTTGGAGGGATTGATGCAACCCAGCCGACTGATGAATAAGTAGGTCTGGAATCGGATCCAGAGTCCAAGGCTGATCGAGAAGGTAATGGTGCAGGAATGGGAACCATATCGGTCGAGGCCAGTAGGGGGCAACGAGGATTATTTTTGCAGCCCAATGATATTGCTTTCTGTATGAGTTTTGGAATCAGGGGAAACAGAGGAAAGGCATAAAGAAGTCTCTAGAGGCCAATCATGGACTAGTGCGTCTCTGGGTAAGTGACCTGGAAGCGGAAGAAGGTAGAAGTAGTTGCTGCATTTGCTGTTGAAGGGGGGGGGGTGGCAAAAAGATCGCAGCAAGGCTGTCCCCATTGGCGGAAGATAAGATCCGCAACTTCCTGATTCAGAGACCACTCGTGAGGCATGACGATAGCTCTGCTGAGCCTGTCCGCTATGACGTTGGACCTCCCAGGGATGTGCGTCGCAATCAGAAAACGTTGGGAGGAAATCGCCCACTGCCACAGTCTGAGTGTTTCTTGACACAGGGGTAGGGGACCTGGTTCCGTCCTGCTTGTTGATGTACCACACCACTGACATGTTGTCTCTTTGAATTGCAATGGTCCCAGAAGGATGAGAGTCCTGAAGGGCTTACAATGCTAGGAGCATGACTCTCATTTCTAGGACGTTTACGTGCAGATGGTACTCGTGAGGCTGCCAAGTGCCTTGGACTGTCCTGCCCTGATAATGCCCCCCCCTATCAGGGAGGCGTCACTGTGGCTACCGAAGGGGGTTGAATGAAGGGTCTGCCCTGAGTCACTAGTGGAGAGACCATCCACCAGGAAAGGTGCCTTTTGCATGCTTCTGTAATCATGATCATGTGAGACATGGGCAGCTGTTGGAAAGACCACTGTATGAACAGAAGCCACTGAAGGATCCTCATGTGAAAGCAGGCCAGTGGGATTAGAAGAATGGCTGCTGCCATGGAACCCAGAGTTTGAAGGATGAACCTGACTTGGATTCTTTGGCTCTGCATTAGAATTTGTACTTGCTGATGAATTGTAGACACCCTTTCTGGCGGTAGCCTTTCGGACATGTTCCTTGTGTCTAAATCTGCTCCTATGTAGGTGATAGACTGACAGGGCAACAAGGCAGATTTTTCGAAGTTTATTGTAATGCCTAGCTGGGAGCAGATTGTGATTGTGTAGTCCCTGGCCTGTAGAAGTTGATGCCTGGTAGTAGCAGTGAGGAGCCAGTTGTCTAGATATGGAAACACCTGTAATCCTAGACGTCTCAGGTAAGCCGTGACCACTGCCATACATTTGGTGAACACCCTGGGGGATGTGGTGAACCAAAGGGCAGAGCTCTGAACTGGTAATGACTGGCTCCAAGCCGGAAGCAAAGAAATCTCCTGGAGCACCTGTCCATCTTGATATATTAGTACGCGTCCTGAAGATCTATCGAGCACATCCAATTGTCCTGACCCAGAAAGGGTAGAATGGACTGTAATGTGACCATCCGAAACTTTGTTCTTTGTACAGACCTGTTTAGTCTGCTGAGATCCAGAATCAGTCTCCAGTCCCCTGTCTTTTTTGGTACTAAAAAGAACCTCGAGTAAGTTCCGGATCTGTGCTGGTCTGCCGGGACTTCCTGGATGACTCTTTTTTTTCTAGCAGTTTTGAAACTTCTATTACTGCTTGGTCCTTCAGATTGGGTAGAAAATCTGGAAGGGATTTCCTTGACGGTAAGGGGGGTTGACAGAAGAGAATTTTGTAACCTCCGGATATAATGGACCGTACCCATCTGTTTTGCGTTAAATTTTGCCAGGCTTTTGGGTACAGTGAAAGTCTTCCCCTGACTGCCTCCAGAGGTGATCAGCCGAGCAACCCTTCAGGGATGCTGAAAGGGCTTATCAGAGAAAGATTCTCGGTTGCCCTGGTTCTGCGGACCCCCTCTGCCACGAGGGCGGCGTCTGTTGTTATTGTTTCCCCCTCTGCCCCTGGAGGAAAAATCTCTACGTGTGTCAGGCGAGGCTCCCTGGGATTTTCGGAACCACATTTTGCCACTCTTCTGACCTTTGGGGTACGGTCTAGAAGGAGTGGAAAAATGGACTCCCACGGCAGAGAGAGTCTTGCCTTCTTGCTCAACCTAGTCAAAGTGACTTTCACCTGTGGTCCAAAAAGAAAGGAACCATCAAAAGGGATGTTGGTGAATGATGCTCGAAAGGGTTCCGCAAAATTACACAGCCGCATCCATGCATGCCTCCTAAGGGCCACACCCGCACCTGCGGCTCTACTCGCACCATCGGCTGCATAAGAAATGAGCCACATGGAGGAGTTAACTACAGAATTAAGCATCGCCAGCTGGGAAGCTACTTTAGCTTGAGCCACCTCAGCTGATGGATCTTGAAGGGTATCTCCGAGCTCTTTAAGGAGATCGCTCGGAAGCCAGGTAAAATGACATAAGTAGTTCAGTGAATTCATAGAAAAGGTCGCCGAAGCAAACATTCTCTTCCCGTATGTGTCCATGGTCCTAGACTCCTTGTTAGGAGGATGGACAGACAAAGAGGTCTCCACTAACTCTTTTTTGGTGGCTGCTGCTACCACCATGGCATCAACAGGAACACCTTTAGTAAGGAACTGCTTATCCTGGGGTGCTGTAATGAATTTGCCAGGTCTCCTCGGAGTTGGTTCCACTGTATCCAGAGCTGACCAAGCCTTTTGAGCCACCACTGACATAAGTGGATCGAAAGGCGGAGAAACCTAAGAGGTGGAGGGTCGGGAACCAAACGCATCCAGAAATACAGACTCATCCTCGGTAGGGGCTAGGGGATTCCAGTTCCCCCACTGCTTAAGCATTTCTAGGATGTCCAAGAAGGAAACATCTTCAGAGGGGGATCTCGGGGACCCTTCCGAATCATCTAAGTCTGTATCAGAAGTGACAGACTCAGGGGAGTCAATGTGCTTCCTCTCACACTTCCTCTTACGAGAGGGCTCCTCTGAATGATCAGGGGTGGCCTCGGAAGAAGAGGAAACACCCAATGGGGTGCCCTGGAGCGCCGGTTCCCTACGCTTGGGGTCTCGAGGAGCAGAGGTTGGCACAGGCACTACTGAGGATAGAGCCGGTGGGGCCGATAGTGGAGCTGACTCAGTGGCCAGCACACTCCTCATGACATCGAAGGCGTCCTTGCCACGATGCAAAGAAAGCTCCGGTTCTGAGGAAATCGGAATCTTTCTCCGCACCGAGGGAGACGACTCCGAGGCCGATGTAGGAGCCGAGCTCACCTGCGCAGAAGCTCCAAGAGGGAGAACAGGGTCGGACAAGGGTCCAACGCCATTCGCCCCCTCGGAGCAGATGAGGAAACCCCGGCGCCCAGATCCCTCGACGGACGGCACCACTGAGGGGATCAGAGCCGACGTCGGAACCCAAGAAGATAGAGTCATTGGAGCCAACGGTTCCACTACTCGAACCCCAACGAACTCCGGCTCCGAACTCATTGGAGTTGGAGGAGGAACATCGATAGAAGTGGACGGAGC
>NC_056737.1:769713718-769753718 GCF_019279795.1 Protopterus annectens | reverse complement strand
TTAAGTAAGTTCCTATGATCCTATCAGTTTTTTTTTTTTTTTTGGTTAATTGAAAATGCATGAAATTGTTTTCCTCAGAAAGCTGTGAAACAAAAACATGCTGTAATCCATGAATACATATAGTAACCCAAAGATGCACCTTAATAAAAGTTTCACTTTCTGACCTTGCTATATTTTATTTACCAGCAGCGGAAACTGCTAATAGGAGTCTGAGTATGTTATTTACTGCTTGATTATCATAAAATAAAATAAATAAATAATAAAAATGTATTACTTAGGTCAGCTGTAGTTCATAACACATTTTTTCAGCCAGTTAAAGTATAAATCATTTATTCACATATTCATATCCAAATTTGTCGAAGGATAGGCCTGAGCTTTAGCAAGCAATCTCATTAAATGTGAGAGAACAATCACAAGTGATAATCTTTAAATGTGTGCAAATTGGTCCCTGTGCAACACAAACACAAGCTATTAGCACATCATTTTAGCCTCTATCTGCCATCAACACTAGTTACAACACAAAAGCACAGCCAGTGGGTGGGTGGAGGAGGATTCACAGCAGGGTTTCTGTAAAGATAATAAATATCATTTGTAACCCTCCTCCATCTTGTTAAGGAAGCCTTGCTATTAAATATATAATTTATTTATGTGTGTGTATGCATATACATATTTTTTAATTTAATGAAACCAAAAAGTAGTCAATTTGCAAGCATAAACCATAAAGGTCTAATATACATGCACACACGCACCTCACAGCTCACCTGAATTTGGAGGATCACATCCATCCTAAATTTAAAAGTTATTTTGAGTTAATAGCACCAGTAAAAGTACCTAATACGCAAGCTTTTCCCTAATTATTTTTTTCTTTGCCCATAATTCCAAAGGAACAGTTAAAAGACATGACACATATGTAGACACAGAGAGTGTGCTAACACATATGCAGCTATTTATCAAATTAGAGGAGTGGGCCTCTTTTTCCCTTTTTCACTCTCCAGCTTCTTACCAAACAAAAAATCATGTTTATTGCAGTCTTCTGCAAAAACTTCTTACAATGAAATATGAGTACACTCAACAAAACAAATATAAATATCTGCAACTGTCTAATCAATACAAAAGTGTCTTTAGTCATGGATATGGCCTTTCCCACTATCTCCATTACCAGCTCGGTGGATAAGGGAATCCTGAGGCAATGTAGACATTGATTCATGTTTACTGACAACCAGTAAATTCTCAACCTGATACGGTATGTGAAAGATGTATTTACACAACGTCACTAGAGGCAAAGCCCTCACAGAAAAGCACTTCTAATGACAATGCAGTTGTCAGTAGTACACAACCTGCACCCATCACGCACAATTCAAAGGAAACACACAGACTCACATATTTTGAGGCACTTAAATGTAGCCTACTTAAACCCCAAAGACCTCCTAGATGAAGTACACATAACAAACTCCCTCAACAACTCAATGAACTATTTTAAAAAATCCACATCAACACATATAGCCACATCTCAATGGAGCCTCTATTTCTAAGCCCATAGCTTCATAGGTGTGTACTAGGCTAATAGCCCTGGAGCCTTTACAAACCTAGTCCATAGGATTGTCCTAATATTGTACCACCCGACCTTAGTTCCAAATGCCTCTGTCGAATAGAGTCACTGGAGTCTGCTGCTTTCACACTGTGGGTTCTATCTGTGAGCCAGTTTGCAACCCACCTAGTCATATAAGGGTTGATGCCTAGCTTAGTGAGTTTTTCTATGATTCCGGAATGATATCAAACGCCTTGGCCAGATCAAGGTAGGCTGTATGAACCACCTTGCCTTCATCCACAGCTCTGGTGACTGATTCAAAGAAGTTGACCAAGTTAAGCAGGCATGATCTACCCTTCACAAAACCAAACTGTGTGGGATCCAGAGTTTAGAGATTCCCTATATCCTTGTTTATTAGGTGCATGATGATGCGTTCCCATAGCTTTGCATATCAGACTCGTCAGGCTAATGGGGCAATAGTTCCCAGGGTCTGTAGTCACTCCTCCTTTGTGGAGAGGGATGACTGTAGCAGTGCACCATTCGGTAGGGACACAGCCTGAGGTGAGGCTGTGACTGAATGGGGCACACAGGTGAGGTGCCAGTTCACTCTGTAGTTCATGTAGAACACAGCCAGGGATATTGTCAGGTCTCATGGAAGCTGTATTCTTGGCCTTGGACAGTGCTGTTTTAACCTGTACAGCAGTAATACTGGGTGCCTGAAATCTACTGGTATTGTGATTGGTCCTTTTGGGGGGGGGGGGTAAAGTTGGCACTGAATTTGTCGGCCAGTATATTGGCAATATCTGTTGGCTCGATATAAGAAGTACTATTGTGCAGTAGCTCAGAGCAAATTTGGGTATTGCCATGGAGATTCTTTACATAACTATAGAAGGCCTTGTGGTTGTCTTTGCTATCTGCTGCAATTCTGTTTTCATAGCTAGCTTTAGAGGATTTGATGAGGGATCTCAACTTTTTGTTGAGGCTGATAAGGGAATTTTTCCAGTCTTGGGAGTTCACCTTATTCTGCAACAGTTTCCTCCTTCTGTTGTAGAGTTTATTTATGGCAGGGGACCACCAGATTGGCTTCCTTATTTTGGAGGAGAGCATCTTGATTCTGTTGGGTATGTCGAGATCCATGCATTTGTGTACATGTTTGTACAGTGCATTGGTGTACGACTCGGCGTCATGCAACTATTCTTCATTTGCATGGGTGCCATGAAGTTTGCCACCTCTATTTTTAGGAGCCCAAAGTTAGCTTTGGAGAAGTTTTTCATGGTGGTTACCTTTGCGGGGGTGGGAGGGATGTGGATTTCCAGGGTGATTAGTTTGTGGTCGGATCTAACCAGGGAGGAGTTGACTATTGGTGTAGAGCAACGGTTGCCCATGTTAGTAACGACCAGGTCAAGGGTGTTGCTACCTCTAGTGGGGGTAAGAACAAGCTGGTCCAGGGCATTTGAATTTATTTATATATATATATATATATATATATATATATATATATATATATATATATATATATATTTATATATATAATGCAAGCCACCACAGAATCTAACAATCTAGCCATTGGAAACTCCATTGCGAGACACACTGATGTCCCTCTCACCAGGCTGAGTTAGGAGAAAGTCATGGACAGTTGCTTATCAGGGGCCAGGATGCACCACATTACACCCGCACTCATGTCACTGGACTACAAGTATCAGAATAACTCAGTCACAGTCCATGTGTGTGTAAATGACCTGAGACGTACATCCCTAGACTATATGAAGAGAGACATCTTTGACTTCTTAGAATGTGTGTCCCAGGCTGATATGAAGCTAGCACTGACCAGCATTTTAACTTCTCCAAGGATGATGCCACAATATGAACAGACGATCACTGACTTTAATAATTAGTCTCCGGTGTCATTGAAAGGGGGTGCAGTATTTGTTAGCAACTGAGTAGCTATTACACAGGCAGGGACTAAAGGATGAGGTGTCTCGAGTTACATCAAAAATAAATAATAAATATACCACAAGGCTTGTCAAACAGGACAGTTTATTTATTTTATTTATTTATTTATTGCCGTTGGTTTACCAGGATAGTCCATTGGGCCATAAAGAACCCGTTTTCAATGGAGTCCTGGGGAGAAAAGCTCCATAACAGAAGGTATTTTCAACATTTAACAGTAACAATATTAGTACAGAGAGTTATAATATTGTGTAAACAAACAAATGTAGAACTCATCAATTTAGAATAGCAGTCATAACAGTTAAAACAATAGGAAGAAACGTACTAGTAATTAAATAAATGTAACATAATACTGATTAGAGAATAAATATCATAGCTATAGAAGTAGAATATGGTATTGAGGGTGAATTAAGTAGAGTTAGTTATGTGGGGTGGGAACAAGAGCATTCCCACTGAGAAGCCAGATGAAGGTGAAGAGACTTTTTGAAGGCAGAGTGGTTAGAGGTGGTGCAGATGAGTGGAGGTAGGGAGTTCCAGAGGCGAGGCTGAAGGAAAGAAGGTTTTTGCCTGGGGGATGAGTCGGTTTGTGTACTTCGAGTAGATTTTGATTATTTGACCTTAGAACTCTGTTAGGTAGGTGCATTTTAAAGGCAGAAGAAAGAGAGGGACAGAGGGAAGGGTTGAGAATAAGCTTATGGGCTAGAGTTAGTTGAGTATAAGTTAGCTGATTGGGAAGTTCTAGCCATTTTAGCTTATGGAGGGAGATGCAGTGGTGGGTAGAGGACTTTTGGCTGGTGGCGAATTTAGCAATTTTGTTGTAACAGGAGGTAAGTTGTTTTTTTAAACAGGACTGAAGATTAGTTAGTAGTGGGGCACCATATAGAAGGGATGGTATTAGGAAGGAGGTAGAAAGAGTGATTTTAGTGGCAGATGTGAGGTAGGTGTTCTGTCTATAAAGCATGCCAAGTTTCTGGTGTGTTTTTTGATGTTAATTTGCAGGTGGGAGTTAAATTTCAGTTGGTTATCGATTTGGACCCCAAGAAGCTTGGTTTCGGACACTATTTCAAGAGGTGAGTTGTGTAGAGTAGTAATTGAAAAGGTACCCATGTCGGGAGGGATGACTTTAGAAGGAGTAAATAACATTAGTTTGGTTTTGGAAACATTGAGAGCTAGATGATTACATAGCATCCATTGTTCTGTGGAAGAGAAGGCATCTTGAGTAAGTTTTTGTAGGGTAGTAATAGAAGAGGCAGAACAGATGATAGTTGAGTCATCTGCATATTGGATGATACTAGAGAAAGGGATAGATTTGTGGAAGTCATTTATAAAGCTATTGAAGAGAAGAGAACCCAGTATGGAGCCTTGGGGAACTCCTGTAGGGGTACCAAGGAAAGAGGAGGTAGCTTTTTTCCATTTTACAGCTTGGCTTCTGTTAGATAGGTAGCTAGAGAACCAGTTCAAAGAGGAGGAAGATAGGTGAAGTTTGGAGAGTTTGTTTAAGAGCAGGCTATGTGAGATAGTATCGAAGACTTTGGAGAGGTCAAGGAGTAAGGTGGAAACAATTTTTCCAGAGTCACGGGCTTTATTCACAACCTCAAGGAAGGAGAGGAGGGCTGTCATGGTGCTATGATTACGTCTGAAACCGTGCTGTGTGGGAGTTACAAGATGGTTGTCTAGGAGGTGAGGAAGGAGCTGAAGTTGGACACATTTTTCTAAGAGTTTAGAAATGGGGGACAGGATGGCTATGGGACGGAAATTAGTAATGTTATTATTGTTACCACCTTTATGTAGAGGTATAATAAAGGCTTGTTTCCAGATTTGGGGAACTGTGTATTCTTGTAGAGAGCGGTTAATTAAAATGCTAATGGAGTAGGCAAGGGTTTCAGTGGCTATACTGAGAAAGTAAGAAGGGATATTATCAGGAGCATTGGTACATGGTTTCAATTTCTGAAGAAGTTTCTTAATAGTAGATGTTGGTATTGGATTTAATGAGAAGAGGGAGCAGTCAGGAGGGGGGAAGTTTTGGGGAGGTGGAGATGGGGATAGAGTAGGTGTAGAAGAGGGGTAGAGGAGTTAGTGGGTGAGGAGTAGGGTATAGAAATAGAAATAGTGGGGGTAGGTAAGGGGGTATTAGATAGTAAAGAGGTGTTAGAGAATGAGGAGGTTAATTTAGAAATTGAATCAATAAAGAAGGAATTGAATTGGGTGGCTAAGTCATGATCTGGAGCATTTGGGTCTGGGGTCGGAGTATCCGGTTTGCTGGGGTGGAGGAGAGTAGAGATCCCTTTCCAGAATTTCTGAGGGTTGTTTTTATTTTGGTTTTGGAGTGTAGAGAAGTAGTTTTGATGATCAGAAGTAATGAGTTTCTTTACTTTGTTTTGGAGCATTTTATATTTGTTAAGGAGTGGTGCTGTCTTGTGTTTTTGGTAGCGTCCCCAACTTTCTCTCCATGTCTCATGACAGCAAGAGTAGTTTTGGAGAGCCATGGGGCTGATTTAGTTTTTATTCTTTTAGTCCGTAAAGGAGCTTGGGAGTCGAGTACTTTTAAGAAAGTTGAGTTAAAGTATGAAACTGCATCGTCAAGGGATAGTGTTTTTAGACAGTGCCAATTAATTGCTTGCAGTGAGCTTGAAAAGATTACTGGGTCGAAGTTCTTGTGGTCACGGATTGTAATGTGGTTGTGAGTATGCTGAAGGATAGTGGGAAGCCGGTGGGTAAGTGGTCACCAAGTGGGTCGGGAAGAGTGCCAGTGTTGGTGAAGTAGTGAGGGTGGGAGACTAGAATCCAATCCAATATACTCCCATTGGAGGGGTTTTTAGCAGGGTGGGTCACCAAAGTGATCAGTTGTGAGAAATTGTAGAGGTTGATGTTAGTGGGGTTTGTAGGAGACTGTATAAGGGCCCAGTTAATATTAACATCTCCTAGGATTATGGTTTCATTTTTAATGTTACTAGATAGCCAGGAGAGGATGAGTTCAAGTGTGGAAATATTGTCCCCTGGTGGGATGTAAAGGGAAGCTATACATATATGTTTGTGATTGTTGATTTGCAGCATTGTAAGGAGAAGTTCGGCATTGTTAAAGTGTGGAGTAGGTTTGTTATATGGAGTAACTACTAGGGAGGAAGTGTATAGAAGGGCTACTCCTATGCCTTTTTTGTGAGGTCTGTCTTTTCTTATGATGGAGTAGTTAGGAGGAACTATTTCAGAGTCTTTAATGTGTGGTTTTAGCCAGGTTTCTGAAATAGTGAGGATGTCAGGTTTATTATGTATGAGCCAAGCATGTAGGTTTGGGACTTTGTTTACTACGCTTTGAGAATTTAAGGAAGTGAATAATAGAGATTTATTTATAGCAGTAGTAGTGGTGGGGCCTGGGTTAGGATGGATGTCTCCAGATATGAGAGCGGTTATCAGGTGTAGTATATAATAGTCTATGTGAGTAGTTAGCAGGGAGATGAGATTGAGTTGTTTTGTGAATTGGAGGGGTTTGCTAACAGTTATGGTTGAAAAGTTAGCATAAGAGGAGATAAGTTTATGTCGAAAGAGAAGGATGTTTTCAGAGGAATATAGGTGGGGGGAAATAAGAGAGTATGAGGGTGAGAAGGATGTGTTGTGAGGGTTAGTTATATGAAAGGGTTGGGAGTGGGTGGAAATTGTGGGTTGGGAGAGATGGTAGAAAGAGGATAAGGAGAATAGTAGTAATAGTGAAAGGACGGTGAAGGGGTGTTTAGAGGGCATAATGGAGAGGAGTTAATAGAATAGTGGTATTGGGATAGAGGAGTATGCAATATAGCAGATACTATATGAATAGCAACTGGATATATCTGGTTAGAAGTAGTGTGTTAGATTGTAATGTAGAACTGTTATGTGATAGATAGGATATACGTTCGAGCAAAAGAGATAAGTTCACATAGGAGTAGTTAAGTATAATTGTATAAGGTTGATGGTGGAAAGAAGAGATGGGATTGGAGTAGGTGAGAAGGAATGCAATGCTTAAGTGATATAGCTGAGGAAGATAATTAGAGGTTAAAGTGGGTGGGGATATGGAGGTGTAGTTGGTGGTAATAAGTGTTTAATTGGATAAGAGTTTCAGAGGGCGTGGCTATGGGGGAAGATAAATCTAGATGCACTGGGGTGGGTGGGATTTGGGGGTAGGGTAGGGGAGCGGAGTGAGCCCGCAGGGCGAACGGAGCGGGAAGAACCAAGAGGTCCCGAGGGTTCCGGAGTCAATCAGTGAAAGAAGGTTCACAGTGGGGCAAGTAGGAAGGAAGAAGGACCTAAGGTGTTGGACAGGAGTGAAGTATGAGAAGCTAGAGGGAGAGATTAGAAAGGAGCTGTGTTACAGCTAGAGTGGGCTAGAAGAGTTAGGAGATACAGTAAGAGGGGAGAGGTTAGAGTTAAGACAGAAACATAGACATTTGCAGAGGAGTCAGAGGTCTAGTGCCACTTAGAATATCCTAGGGGCAATACTTGGAAAAAGAGTGCAGCTAGTGTGGATCGGGGGGGGGGGAGAGCTAAGGCTGCTGGCTATCCGGGCAGGCTAGAGTACTGCTAAACATTTATTAGACCAAAACATTAGTTATTAATGGTTCATCTGCAGTTACACATACTTTCTTAGATTCCCGTAGGTGAAAAGTCCAAAAAACAAGGGGGTGTGAGGCAGCTGAGAAGCCTGCTTAGTTGTTTGACATTTTGCTGGAGCAGTTAGGAAAGCGGAGTTTTGAAGGTAGGTTTTGAGGTATCCTCGTAGGTTAACTTGCAGGGGTAACTCAGGGCAGAAAGTTTCTTAGATTCCCGTAAGTGAAAAGTCCAAAAAACAAGGGGGTGTGAGGCAGCTGAGAAGCCTGCTTAGTTGTTTGATATTTTGCTGGAGCAGTTAGGAGAGCGGAGTTTTGAAGGTAGGTTTTGAGGTATCCTCGTAAGGTTAACTTGCAGGGGTAACACAGGGCAGAAAGTTTCTTAGATTCCCGTAGGTGAAAAGTCCAAAAAACAAGGGGGTGTGAGGCAGCTGAGAAGCCTGCTTAGTTGTTTGATATTTTGCTGGAGCAGTTAGGAGAGCGGAGTTTTGAAGGTAGGTTTTGATTTATCCTCGTAGGTTAACTTGCAGGGGTAACTCAGGGCAGAAAGTTTCTTAGATTCCCATAGGTGAAAAGTCCAAAAAACAAGGGGGTGTGAGGCAGCTGAGAAGCCTGCTTAGTTGTTTGATATTTTGCTGGAGCAGTTAGGAGAGCGGAGTTTTGAAGGTAGGTTTTGAGGTATCCTCGTAGGTTAACTTGCAGGGGTAATTCAGGGCAGAAAGTTTCTTAGATTCCCATAGGTGAAAAGTCCAAAAAACAAGGGGGTGTGAGGCAGCTGAGAAGCCTGCTTAGTTGTTTGATATTTTGCTGGAGCAGTTAGGAGAGCGGAGTTTTGAAGGTAGGTTTTGAGGTATCCTCGTAGGTTAACTTGCAGGGGTAACTCAGGGCAGAAAGTTTCTTAGATTCCCGTAGGTGAAAAGTCCAAAAAACAAGGGGGTGTGAGGCAGCTGAGAAGCCTGCTTAGTTGTTTGATATTTTGCTGGAGCAGTTAGGAGAGCAGAGTTTTGAAGGTAGGTTTTGAGGTATCCTCGTAGGTTAACTTGCAGGGGTAACTCAGGGCAGAAAGTTTCTTAGATTCCCGTAGGTGAAAAGTCCAAAAAACAAGGGGGTGTGAAGCAGCTGAGAAGCCTGCTTAGTTGTTTGATATTTTGCTGGAGCAGTTAGGAGAGCGGAGTTTTGAGGTTTTGAGGTATCCTCGTAGGTTAACTTGCAGGGGTAACTCAGGGCAGAAAGTTTCTTAGATTCCCGTAGGTGAAAAGTCCAAAAAACAAGGGGGTGTGAGGCAGCTGAGAAGCCTGCTTAGTTGTTTGATATTTTGCTGGAGCAGTTAGGAGAGCGGAGTTTTGAAGGTAGGTTTTGAGGTATCCTCGTAGGTTAACTTGCAGGGGTAACTCAGGGCAGAAAGAGTGGTAGTACTCGCTCAGCATTAAAATCCAGTACCACTTCCTTGCAAGCTATAGGTCCCCCTCCATGACCACTCATCTTCTACACACACCCACACATGCACACGTGTACACACACACACACACACACACACACACACACACATATATATATATATATATATATATATATATATATATATATATAATAATATATATAATAATATAAACACATACGTACATAGTGTGTATTTAAACATATGCAGATATACACAAACACGTTTGTGTGTATGTATATATATATATATATATATATATATATATATATATATATATATATATATACACATACGTATGCATATAGATACAAATATATATATATATATATATAATTTTTTTTTTTACCCACATGCATATATGTACACAGCCACCCACATACACACTTATACACACACACATACACACACACACAGATGTTTATCTATATATAGACACACACATCTATATACCTGGTTCTGTATCTCTCTCTCTCTCTATATATATATATATATATATAGATATATATATATAGATATATATTTTATTTATTTTACATTTGTTAACCGGGAAAGTCTGACGTCCAGTCCATTTTCAGCAGAGACCCGGGGAGAAAAGCTCCAAGCAAACTATGTAATACAACAATGAATAAATCAGCAGCATTTAAAGCAAACATAATAGTAATATACATACAGGATACATATATGTAGTACAATTGAATACAGCTGGCTCCAAGCATAGACTAAATATAGGTACAGAACATTCAAATATTTTTTTTTTCTGTC
Source organism: Protopterus annectens (assembly GCF_019279795.1). NCBI lineage: Eukaryota > Metazoa > Chordata > Ceratodontiformes > Protopteridae > Protopterus > Protopterus annectens. Next base: position 769,743,463 of record NC_056737.1, on the reverse strand, counting down.
TCTCTCTCTCTGTTTCTTGCGTTGGGTAGCAAGCATTAGATACTAAGCAGATATCTGTGAACATGACATGGGGACAGCCATTTGTCCCTAGCAGAGTCCTAGCTCCAGTGCAGTGTTATGGCCTAGCCTGAGGAGTAACATGTGTAGTGCCAATTAGTTACGTAGTGGGTTTTGAGAAGTTTTTTTAAATTGGGAAGTAGAGGTGGTAGAGGTAAGGTGGCTTGGGATTGAGTTCCAGGTTCTAGCAATACAGCAGGCAAAGAGAGATTTACCTGCATCATTTTTGTGTTTGATGACATTTATGTGGTTCTGATGACTAGATCTAAGGGTTCTGGTGGTGGTATAGGGCTGAATTAAGTTGTCTGGGTCTTATCAGAGTGGTAGTAGAGTTTATGTGCTACTGAGAGTTGGTTGAGTAGGAGTGGTTGAATTAATTCGAGCCATTTTAGTTGCTTAAGGGCAAGACAGTGATGGGATCTATGAGAGGAATCAGTAGCAAATCTGGCAATCTTGCTGTAGCAGGATTTCAGTTTGTTTAGTTTGTTGTGTCGAAGATAAGTTAAGAGATGGGAGACATAAAGGAGAATGGATAAAAGGTGAGTTCTTGCTGAGGTGGCCTTGGTAGGTCTAGTGATGAACTGTCTATTCCTGTAGAGACCACCAAGTTTTTTGTTGACCACCTTAATTGTTTGGGCGACATGAATGTCAAACCTTAGATTAACATCGATTTCAACACCTAATAGTTTTGTGTGTGTAGTTGGGGCAATTTGTATGCTGCCTCTAGAAGTTGTAGTAAAATCATTATTTATAAGAGGATATCTACCAGGGCCAAAGAGAATGAGCTTGTTGTTTTTGGGATTAAGAATAAGTTTTATGTTAGTGAACCATTCTCCAGCTAAGCAGAAGTTTGTTTGGGTTATGGCTTTTAGTTCATGGAGGGTGGGAGAGCACATGTAATGGTGGTATTGTCTGCATATTGCACAAGTGAGGCAGAGGGTGTGCATGAGGCTATTTGGTTAGTAAATATTAATAATAACAGAGGTCCTAGGATGGATCCTTGGGGAACACCTATGCCTACTGGTAAAAGAGGGGACAGTTGCTCTTGCCATAGAACTGCCTGCTGACTATCTGTTAGGGAGTTATTGAATCATGATATGGTGAAGGAGCTTATGTCAAGTGTTCCTAAACTTTCTAAGAGCATACCATGGTTCACCATGTCGAAGGCTTTCGGTAAGTCTAGGAATATTGAGGACACGACTAGACCATTGTTTCTATGGTGATTGACAGTGTTGGTGAAGGAGCGTAGTGCTGTAGTAGTACTATGGCCAGGTCTGAAGCCATGCTGGGATATGGATAGCAAGTTATTTTTTTGGAGGTACTGCATTAGTTAGGAATGAACTACCCTTTCTAGTATTTTTGATGAAGGTGATAGGATAGCAATAGGGCGATAGCTAGTAATTTCCAGGGACTTACCCCCTTTGTGCCGAGGTATAATAAGAAGTTATGTACCTACCATAACATTCCATGTTAGTTGTCTTCTTCTCGCCTTCTTTCTTGCTGGATGGGTTCGGAGCCGATCCTCGGCTCCGACTCGGCCTATAATATAGCTCGAGAGCTATTTTTACCGGCTCGAGGCAGCCCTATATCCCACAATACCATGCGCTAACTCCCCAGATCTCGTTGGCAGCTAACACATAGTATAGTTTTATTGTTACCAAAAAATAAGCCTTTATACAAAGATATGGTCTTCCTGCTGGTAATACTCATGATACGGATAACCCTGGATAAGTATGTATCATGAAAGAGAAGGACTCTGAGACCTTCAAGTCTGTCCAGGCTAGGGGGCAGGAGGGAGGGACGCAAGAAAGAAGGCGAGAAGAAGACAACTAACATGGAACATTATGGTAGGTACATAATTTCTTAATGTTAAGTTGTTATTCTCACCTTCATTCTTGCTGGATGGGACAGCATCCCTAACACCTTGGTCCTGGGTGCCTCAACGGAACAGACTCCTGAGTACGGTGGAACCAAAGTCAGCTCTATTTCTGGAGGCTATATCAAGTTTGTAATGGGTAATAAAAGTATGTTGAGAAGCCCATGTAGCTACTGCACAAATGGCATCTAATGGTAACCTTGCTTGAAAGGCTGTTGAGGTTGATAGTGCCCTGGTTGAATGAGCCTTAGGTCTTGAAGGGAGTTGTTTGTGTCTCAACTCGTAGACAAAGGTAATGATGGATGCTAACCATCTGGAAAGAGTTACCTTTGATACCGAAAGTCCTTTCTTTCCTTCAGCATAAGAGAGGAAGAGCTGTTCTGACTTTCTGAATTGTTTTGTCCTGTCTAGATAATACCGCAGTTGACGAACATCCAAGGAATGTAGTTTCTGTTCAGCCCTGTTTGAATAATGTGGGAAGAAAACAGGCAAGTCAATAGTGTGGTTCAAATTTGATTCAGACGAGACTTTTGGTAGGAAGGAAGGATTCGTTCTGAGAGCTACCCTGTCTTTATGAAAAGCCAAATAAGGGGGACGGACAGACAAGGCCTGAAGTTCTGACACCCTTCTGGCAGATGTTATAGCCACCAAAAACAGAGTTTTCCAAGAGAGAAGCTTGAGGGAACAAGAAGCTGCAGGCTCAAAGGGAGGTAGAATTAATGAAGTTAACACTAAATTTAGATCCCATTGTGGAGGAAGATCCGTAATGGGAGGTCTGAGCAAGAAGATGCCCTTGAGGAAAGCTTTACAGAGCTTATGTGACATAATATTGGTTTCCGAGAGCCCTACATGAAAATTGGCAATGGCCGCTAGTTGTACTCTGACAGTGGCCGACGACGACCCTGAATGAAAAAGCTCCGCTAGAAAATCTAGAACTTTATGAATTGGTGCATTAAAAGGATCTAAGGACCTAGCTTCTGCCCAGAACGAAAAACGCTTCCATTTACTCGCATAAGTTTTCCTAGTATTGGACTTATGGGAGGCAAGAATGATATCACGGACAGGAAGAGAAATAAAGGGAAGCCTGGCTAAGGTTGGAAGTGGAGAAACCAAGCTGTGAGGTTGAGGGAGTGAAGAGACTGGTGCAGCTTGCCCGTCAGATGGGTCAAAAGGTCTGAAAATGGTTCCAGATGCCAGGGCTGTTCCAGTAGATGACGGTGCAGGAACGGAAACCATACTTGTCGAGGCCCGTACGGGGCAATGAGGATCATTTTGGATCTCAATGCGGTTGCTTTCTGAATTAATTGCGGAATCAACGGAAAGGGAGGAAAAGCGTATAAAAGACCCCGAGGCCAATCGTGGACAAGAGTGTCTCTGGGGGGATGGCCTGGTAGAGGGAAGAGTGTGAAGAAGTCAAGGCACTTGCTGTTTTGAGGTGTTGCGAAAAGGTTGCAGCAAGGCTGGCCCCACTTCTGGAAAATTCTCTCTGCTACCGCTTGATTTAGAGACCACTCGTGAGGCATGAGAATTGTTCTGCTCAGTCTGTCCGCTATGACGTTGGACCTCCCGGGGATGTGCGTTGCTATCAGAAACCACTGAGAGGAGATCGCCCACTGCCAAAGTCTGAGTGCTTCTCGACATAGGGGGTAGGACTTTGTTCCGCCCTGCTTGTTTATGTACCACACTACAGACATATTGTCTGTTTGAACTGCTATAGTCCCCGTGGGAAGACAGTCCTGAAGGGCTTGCAACGATAAAAGCACTGCTCTCATCTCCAGGACATTTATGTGCAGGCGGCATTCTAATTGTTGCCATGTGCCCTGGACAGTCCTGCCCTGATAGTGGCCCCCCCACCCGATCAGGGAGGCATCCGTTGTCACCGTGGCAACTGGAGGGGGAAGAACAAAGGGTCTGCCCTGAAGAAGTTGAGGGGAGACCATCCACCAGGAGAGGTGTTTTTTGCAAGTTGGGGTTATCAAAATGTAGTGAGTCATTGGCAGCCGTTGAAAGGACCACTGAGAAAAAAGCATCCACTGGAGAATTCTCATGTGGAAGCGGGCTAAGCGGAGAAGGAGAATCGCCGCTGCCATGAGGTCTAATGTTTTCAGTACTAACTTGACTTGAATTCTGTTGGACTGAAAGAGAAACTGAACATTCCGCCGTACGTCTGTCACTCTATGAGGTGGTAATGTTGCAGACATTTCTGTGGTGTTTAACACGGCGCCTATGAAGTTTATACATTGACAAGGTGACAAGGAGGATTTTGCGAAATTTATGGAAATACCTAGTTTGTTGCAAATGCGAATGGTGTAATCCCTGGCTAAGATAAGATGCTGCTTGGTGGTAGCGGTAATGAGCCAGTCGTCTAAATATGGAAACACCTGGAATCCTTTTTGTCTCAGATGAGCCGTGACCACTGCCAAACATTTGGTGAACACCTGGGGGGCTGTGGTGAGACCAAAGGACAGGGCTCTGAATTGGTAATGACTGGCTCCCAGCTGGAAGCGAAACCTCCTGGAGCGCCTGTGTATCTTTACATGATAGTATGCGTCCTGAAGGTCGTACGAGCACATCCAGTTGTCTCTGCTCAAGAAGGGCAGAATGGACTGCAGCGTTACCATCCAAAATTTTGTCTTCTGCACAGACTTGTTCAGTCTGCTGAGGTCCAAAATGGGTCTTCAGTCTCCTGTCTTTTTTGGTACCAAAAAGAACCTGGAGTAAATTCCGGATCCTAGCTGGTCTGCTGGGACTGTCTGGATGACTCTTTTTTTCTAACAGCTTTTTTATCTCTAGCTGTGCCTGACCCCTTTGTGCAGGTGGTACGTCTGGGAGGGGTCTCGGCGATTGGATCGGAGAGGAAATGAAGGGGATTTTGTAACCCTTGGATATGATCAACTGTACCCATTTGTCTTGAGAGAGGGATTGCCAGGCTTCCGGGTACAGATATAATCTTCCCCCGACTGCCTCCGAAGGTGGACAGTCGGGCAGCTTCTCAGGGATGCTGAAAGGGTTGGTCAGGGAAAGATTCCCTGGAACCCTGGTTCTGTGGACCCCCTCTGCCCCTGGGGTGGCGTCTATTGTTCCTTCCTCTGCCTCTGGGGGGAAGTTCGCCACGTGCGGCAGGCGCGACTCCCTGTGGTTTGCGGAACCACAAATTTCCACCCTTCTGACCTTTAGGGTATGGTCTAGATGGTGTGGAAAAGTGGACTCCCACGGCAGAGAGAGTCTTACCATCTTGCTCGCACCTGGTGAGGGTAGTCTTCACCTGAGGTCCAAACAACTCTGAACCATCAAAGGGGGTGTTGGTGAAGGACGCCTTGAAGGGATCAGCAAAATTACAGAGTCGCATCCAGACGTGACGTCTCAATGCAACACCTGTGCCTGCAGCCCTACTCGGTCCATCGGCTGCATAAGAGATAAGCCGCATGGAGGAGTTGGCAATGGAATTCAGGGTAGCCAGCTGGGAGTTAATCTTGTCCTGATACCGGCAGCAGAAGGATCCTGTATGGTTTCACTCAGTTCTTTGAGTAAATCTCTCTGAAGGCGGGTGAAATGACATAAATAGTTCAGCGACCGCATGGCAAAAGTCGCTGAAGCAAATGTCCGCTTCCCGTACCTGTCCATAGTCCTAGAGTCTTGGTTAGGAGGATGAACAGGTACAGAAGGATCAGCTAATTCCTTCTTAGTGGCGGCTGCTACCACCATAGCATCTACCGAGACACCCTTGGTCAGAAATGGTTTGTCTACTGGAGCAGAAATAAATTTAGAAGGCCTCCTAGGGGTAGGTTCCATCGAGTCAGGAGCTGCCCACGCCTTTCTGGCCACTACTTCCATCAGTGGGTCGAAAGGAGGGGACACCCAGGAGGTGGAAGGGCGAGACCCAAAAGCGTCAAGGTAAACCGACTCATCCTCGGAGGGTTTGAGGGTGGACCAATTCCCCCTCTGTTTTAGGATCTCTAGGATGTCTGAAAAGGAGACACCCTCAGAGGGGGATCTCGGGGAACCTTCCGACTCATCCAAGTCGGTGTCCGAAGTGAGAGACTCGGGGGAGTCCACGTGCTTCCTCTTGCACTTTCCTTTCCTAGGGGGTTCCCCTGAAACTTCAGGGGAGGCCTCGGACGAGGAAGAGACACCCAAAGTGGGTACCCTGCGCTTTGGATCTCTGCTATCAGTTTTAAGAGGATGACCAGAGACCGTAACAGGCACTGTAGAGGGAGGAGCTGAAGGAACCAACCTTGGAGCGGACACCAGATCCAGCACGCTCCTCATCACTTCAAAGGCTCCCCAATCAGGCACCGAAGACAGCCCAGGCTCCGAGGATACCAGGACCGCCCCCGGCGCCAACAGAGAGGGCTTTGAGAATGATGCCAGGGCCGAACTAACCAGAGCCGATGCTCCGAGAGGGAGAACGGGGTCGGACAAGGGTCCGATGCCACTCGCCCCCTCGGAGCCGATGATGGAGTCTTGGCGCCCGGACCTCTCCATGGACGGCACCAATGAAGAGGTTGGAGCCAATGACGTCGGAGCCGAAGGTGGTAGTATCGGCTCTGACGTGGGCAAGGTCCCGGTTCCGACAAACTCCGGCTCTGAACTCAACTGAAGAGTCGGAGGAGGAATCGAAAGTGGTACCGAGGGAGCCACAGTGTGATGAGATGGGCTTTGAATTATTTGGGCCAGTGCCTGGGACTTGAGTAGTCTACTGACCACCCTCTCAATGTCATGGTCGGACAGCCTGGAAGACCTGGAAGAATGAGTCCTATGACTCCGCTCCGACAGTAAGGGCGATGTTGGAGCCGATCGAACGGACTCTACTGAGGGCGATCTAGAGTGCTTGCACACTGTTGTCGGCTCCGAAAAGGGTTTCGGAGCGGGCAAATTCTTGCTCGCATCGGATCCGGCTGGAGCCGATGTCGGAGCACTTTCGGTTCCGCCAGCCATCGACTCAGAAGCTGGAGCCGAGGGTTTGGCGGGCTTGGGCAACTTCCCTGAGCCAGACTTAGACTGGGAGTCGTCGGGCTTCAATAAGCCCCTCAAAATCAACTTATTACGGCGCTCCTGCAGGACTCGAACTAAATCCATGACACATGGAACAAGAGTCCTGCAGGTGCAAGGGTCCTAAACAATAAACACAAGAAGTGTGACCGTCTGTCAGAGACATTTTCTGACAGCACGAGTCACATTTCTTGAATCCTGAAATCTTAGTGTCTTTAGACATTATGGTGGACACCAAGAGTCAACACAGTCAGCACTCACAACTCACACTCAAAAACTAACACTAGGGGAGAAGTTAAAGGACTGACTCACACACGCACTAAAAAACGGAACTATAGGAAAACTATAGAAAAGCTAAGGCCCGAAGGCCCGTCTATAAGTTTGACTAAAAAGGGGGGAAGGGCTTAACAAATTTTTAGCTAATAAGATTTTAGGATTAGGTAATACAATGGGGAATATAATAAGATAGGGAATCTAACCTTTTACCTAAAAAAACTACACAAAAAGTTTTTAACTGACCTGAGCCGGTAAAAACGCAACCTCGCAGCGAAGCGGCAAACGAGATCTGGGGAGTTAGCACATGGTATTGTGGGATATAGGGCTGCCTCGAGCCGGTAAAAATAGCTCTCGAGCTATAGTATAGGCCGAGTCAGAGCCGAAGATCGGCTCTGAACCCATCCAGCAAGAATGAAGGCGAGAATGACAACTTAACATTATGTGATATTTTCCAGGTATGAGGTACCTTTTGTTCTGATATTGACCTATTTATGAGAATGGACACTGGATAGGCCATAGCTTCAGCAGTTATTTGAAGGAAGTCTGCAGGTAGATTGCCAGCTGCCAACGTGGTTGGTTTCAGCTTCTTGAGAAGTTTAGCAATAGTTTTGGTAGGGACTGGTTCCAGGGAGAAACTGGGGGAGTTGTCTGTTATTTATTTTATTATTTTATTTTACATTTGTTGATTTGTTATACTGGTGAGAGTTGAGGTCTTTGTAGGTAAGGGACTACTAGTAGAATTTTGGATGTTGGCTAAGGCTTGGACTGTTTCAGTAAAGTATTTGTTGAATTGGGTGGGGATATTTTCATGGTTATTTGGTAGAACAGGGTTAGGAGTGGTGGATTTTCCTGGGTGCAGTAAAGTATTAATGTTGGCCCAGAATTTTTGAGGGTTGTTGCAGTATTTTTCCTGCATAGTTGTATATTAGTTAGTTTTGCCATGTTTTACTAGTCTTTTAGCTTTGTTGCATAGTTCCAGATAAGTTTGTCTTGTAATGCTGGTATTTTGCTTCTAGAATTGTATCCAGGCTTTGTCCCTTTCTTTCATTATGATTTTTGTATCTTTTGTTAGCCATGGGGCATAGTTAGTTCTGATTCAAATGGTTCTGGGGGGTGCATGACAGTTGAGGGCATCTAAGAAGGTTGAGTTGAAGTACTGCACAGCGTTGTCAAGAGATAGCAGTTTTAAGGTAGTCCAGTTGCAGCATGTTAGTGAATTGATTAAGTCTATAGCTCTGAAGGACTTTTTGTTACATACTACTTTGAAGATAGGTTGTTTAATGTGGTGGGATCGGTTTCTTATTAAGTAGGTTGCCTGATAATCGCTTAGACTGTCAGGGAGAAAGCCTGACTGTTGAGCTATCATGGGGTCTGATAGCAGTATCCATTCTAAGATAGATTGGCATTTGCAGGTTTTGTCAGTTCTAGTAGGGTTAGTAATAATTTGATTAAACCCATAGAGGTTTATATGGGTGGAGGGGTTATTGTTGGAACAGTCAGACCAGTCAATGTTAAAGTCAACTAGTATTATAGTTTCATGAGGAAGGGAGGATGACATCCAGTTTAGTAGGTTTTCAAGTATGATAGTATTATTACCTGGTGGGATATATCCATCTGCAATTATAATGTGTTTGTTGGAGTTTAGTTTTAGTTTGCCTAGAATTAGTTCTAGGTCTTTTACTTCTTGGGAGTTATAGTTAAGTTGTTCAAAAGTGAGGTGGTTTTGGAAAAGTATTGCCACACCGCCTCCTTTTTTATTTGTTCTGTCTCTACATATGATGCTGTACCCAGGGGCACATATTTCATTATCATGGTGTTCAGGTTTAAGCCACGTTTCCCTTAGTACCACATTTGGCTTGTATAGAGCTAGTAGAGCATGAAGGTCTTGGGGTTTTGTAATGAATGCTTCTAGCATTGATGTTTAAAAGGAGTAGAGATGAAGATGGCCTTAGATATAGTGGATTTATTTGCTGAGTGGTTCTGTGGTTAGCGCTGTTGGGCCCTGGGTTAGGATGAACGTCCCCACAGCAAGTACGTTATTGGAAGATGTATAGATAGAGCTTGTTAAGTTTGTGAAATATCCTAGCCTGTTTCTGGGAGGTAGGGGTACTGGTCTTGTACTTGAGGGTATTGTGAAGGGAGGTAAAAGATTGGGTGGAGGAAAGGATGTAGGGTGATATAGGGAAATGTCCTTCCTGTCTAGAAATAGTTGTGGAATCGGTTTGCCATGGTGGGTTGGAAGTGGTATTAAGGTTTATGTGGTAGGAGGTGAGGATTGACAGAAGAAGGACAGAGAAGACAGTTAATGAGGAACAGAATGCTTTTAGTAGGTGGGAGAAGTATATATAAGACATGTTGAGAGGAGTAGGTAGGGTGTAGTAGGATTGATAGTAGTAATAGTATAGTGGAGTTAACTAGGAAGTCTAAGTTAGGGATGGTAAGTGAAGTCTGATTGGGTAATTGGAAGATTGATGTGTTTGGGGTGTGGTCTACAGTGTATAAAGGAAACTGAATTGGGGGTGGGGTAGGGGAGAGACGTGAGCGTAGCGAACGGAGTGGGGCAGCACTCGAGTAATTCTAGCAAACTATAAGGGAAAAAAACTATCAGTAAGGGGGTTAAACAGTGTGATATAGGGGAGAGAATGCTGTGGTTAATGTCCAGGGGCCTTTTAATGTAATTGTACACAAACTTGGATGGAAGGAGATTCTGGTATGGAAAGGTGTGATTAGGGAACTTATGAGTGGGAGAGAGGACATGAGTGGGAGAGAGGACACAGGGATTCTATCTGTAAGAGAGGTCAGAGGGAGGATACAAACAGGTATGGATATGAGGAGTGAGTCAATAGAAGGCTGTAAGAGTACAGGGAAGGAGCTAGCAGAGAACGTGGGTAGGAGTAAGTTTATGAGGGAAGGTGAGTGATGTAAACACTAGAGAGAACAGGGGTAGTGGAGTGTGGTGCCCAGGGAGTGCTATAGCTCACCAAGGGCAGTACCTCTACATAGGCATACAATGGATACAAGTTAAGGTCTACACCAAGTGGTTTTAGAGTGGTAAGATTACTGAATACACAGTATAACATAAGTTGTACTTATACTGCATTGTTGCTTGTTAGGAAGTCCGTGGGAACAACACTCATTAAGTGAGTGGGTGTTCTTCTAGGCTAGTTGGGGTAACAATGTCCTTGTATTGAATGGTATCAGGGACCTGGAAAAAAATGACAGAGAAGAAAGGGAATAAGTATGAGGTGAATAGTAGTAGTCGATAGCTATAGTAAGGTATTAGACAGGACTAAGTAATAGATGAAGGAATAGGCTAGGAAGGGAAAATAGCTGGAGGAGAAATTAGGGAGACAGAAGTAAGTTTTAGGTTAGGAGAGGAGTCCTGTAGGGCCAAGATATGAGAGGAGTAAGAGGAAGGTAGAAAATTTAGCTAGATGTATTATAGTGTCAGACAGCAGAAAGGGGTAGCAGGATAGTAGAGAACTGAGTTTGATTAATGTGCAGAGCTACCCGAGTAGGGAATAATATCAAGTTAGCAAACAACGTGGTTAGCTCGTCTAGCAATTAACACCATTATACATTAACAACTAAAAAAGTAAACTAAATCTTCGCGTTACTAGGACAGACCAAATTTCTATTTAGTAGGCAAGCATAGTGAAGGCTACTATAGTGAGCCTATACATGACTCAAACAATGGAGTGGGGGGTTGTTTGATAGATCAGCAAGGCCTAGGCTTCACCGGCAGCTCACAGCATTAGAGAAATGCGATAAGAAGTCCTGTAAAGCTACTCTTAAGAGTTAGCCACTAATTGTGTCTCAAACAATGGGGTAGGGGGTTGTTTGAATGATTGGCAAAGCACAGGTTTCACCCGCAGCTCACAGTGTTAAACAAATGCAATAGGAAGTCCTGTAATACTACTCTTAAGAGTTAGTCACTAAACGCACCAAAAATATAGTTCACAATGTCTCAGTAATGTACGGGGGCTGTTTTGTTGACCAATAAGGCCCTGGCTTCACCAGCCACACACAGCATTAGGAAAACGCATTGCTCAATTCTATATTGTTACAGATAGCTATTTTCAACACACTGAACCAACAACACGGTTCATAAAATCTTAACAAATGTAGGGGTGGTTATTAGATTGTTCGAAACTGCCCAGTCCTTAAACAGCCTACAATGCTGGAAGAAATGCACAAACAGTTCATTTAAGATGACTGCTCGCAGTTGCTTTCAGAATTAACAGATAGTAAGGCTCGCTAAACAAACCGAGATTATGGTTCTCAATAAGAACATTTAATAGCAGCTCAGAGTGTTAGGAAACATACATTCAGGTCAGTTAAGGTAACTGTCAGCGGTTACTATGACAACGAACCAAGAATACAGTTCACAAAAGCCTTCGCAGGATGAGGCACAATGTACAGACTCAGTTAAACTGCAGTTAAACTCGTAATAACAGGGCAAGTAGTAATTCAGTTCTCAGTCATTATAAAACAAACAATAAAACAACAGCTAATAAAAAGTACGCCACTACACAGCTCAGATCTCAGCTTTGTGAAGTAGCATATAAATACACAGGAACAGGGCATATAGAGTTATTCTATACAGATATTAGACAAGCAAACCATAAGCAAGGCTCCTAAATGCCCCAACAGTAGCTGGCTAAAAATACAGTAGAGTACACTTTTCCAGTGAGGAACACTAATAAGGTTACCTAACAACTACTCAGCTTTAATTCAACTATATGATAGATCGACAGGTAGAGCAGTTAAAACAGATGCAATTCCAACACATTAAACCTTACCAAAGCAGACCAATCTCATTAAATGGTTTACCTGGTCAGCTAAACGCACACATCCGCACCATAGGGCAGGTAGGATGGGAGAGAGAATGGCGCCAAAGCCAAGTGTGTGATTTAAGAGACGCAGTGCATTATGGGAGGCAAATTGGGATGTACAGTTTCCGGAGATGGGATGAGCACTAACAGGCAAGCCAATAGGTAAGATATATATATATATATATATATATATATATATATATATACATATATATATATTTATATACTTACATCTATATAGGGCAGCCACAGTGGTGCAGTGGTTAGCACTGTCACCTCACAGCAAGAGGTTCTCTGGTTCGATCCTCGGCTGGGGTGCCTTCTGTGTGGACTCCGCATGTCCTCCCTGTGGTCGCATGGGTTTTCTCCGGGTGCTCCGGTTTCCTCCCACATCCCAAAGACATGCTGTAGGTGGACTGGACACTCCAAATTGGCCCTAGGTGTGTGTCCATGTGTGCCTTCGTGGAAGGTTGGGCGCCGGTCTGGCAACTCGACACCGTAAAACTCCACTGCCAATCATGAGTGGACAGGTGATCCGCTGTGGCTACCCCTAACCAGGAAAAGCCAAAAGAATAAGAAGAAGATACTTACATCTATAGCTATCTGTATATCTATATCTGTCCACTTCTCCTGTTCGAAACTACAACTGGCAACTCAGCACCATAAAACTCTACTGCCAATCATGAGCGGACAGGTGATCCGCTGTGGCGTCCTCTAACCGGGAAAAGCCGTACGAAGAAGATAATTACATCTATATCTGTCTGTATATCTATATCTATATCTATATGGGTCTACTTCTCCTGTTCCAAATTACACTTTATCAAATGCCAGAAGAATGAGTCCACTTTAGTGAAAATGCATTTACATGAAAACGCACTTTCGCAAAAAAGAGTGCACCTACACTACCACAGGATCCTGGAACTGCTGACTACTCTTCCCTGACACACGCATATACTATACATATACACATTCACTGGAATGGTGAGATGACAAAATCGGCAAGCAAAGGAGAGTAGTATTGCTGGAATTGAATTTACCCTCACGTCTGGGTGAGTTTTTTTTTTTTTTTTTTACAAAATTTGACCAAGGTGACACTGATATATATACAATGTCTTTTATACGACATATATGATGGACAGAAGGTTAAAAAAAAAAACTGGGTGTACATGTCCCAGAATAAAAATTTACCCAGTTCTGATAGGCGCATTGGTGCCCTGACTATTAAAAAAATGACAGTGCTGAATCCTCAAGACACACAAATTTTTCTATGATGGGATTAGGCCAGGTTCAGTGGGAGGACAGTCCCCCTTTTGCAGAAGTAAGTAAGTAGTCCACTAAAATCACAAAAACTGATAGGCCAAAAAGATCCTAAAGATAACAGAGTGGACTACTGAGGAATACTGGAGATAAGAAAGAAATTGATACTATTATGTAAGAAGCCCAGAATTTACAGACAAAAGATGCACAAAAAGATTAAGAGCCAAATTAGAGGAAAGAAAAATACTTTCACAATCAAAAATGTCATAAGCTTCAAGTGCACATTTGTGTTCATTAATGCAACAGATTCACAAAAAACATTGTATACACCAAGAAACCTTGGGCCATTGAGGAAAAAGAAGTGACGGAGAAAGTGTGAAAATATAAAGAACAAAATCTAGAGATTATTGAAAGATATAAAAGGGAAACATGGACATGGGAAAGAAAGAAAGAGAGATCTGAAATGGTGCAATATTTATGCAAAGGAGAAAGCCAAATTAATAAATGCAAAAAAGCAGCACCAAATTATTTAAAGAGAAATACAGTTAAAGGCACCCAGATATGGAAAATTTCACAATGCAAGTAATACGATTACAAAGGTGGAACATAGAGAAGAAGATTAGTGAAGCAAAAGTTAAATAAAGTAGAAGAAGATTAGTGAAGCAAAAGTTAAATAAAGTAGAAGCAGCAGAAGTTATGAAATATCTGCAAATTGAAGGATTTAGAAAGCATAACTTTTAGTTATGTACTTACCATAACTTTAGATGTTTGGGATCCATCTCGCCTACATTCAGTACTGATGGGCTCGGAGCCGATCCCTCGGCTCCGACTTGGCACGCTATGCTATAGAGCGAAGCCTCTTATTGGCTGAGCTATTTCTTATCCCAGGATGCACCACCACTAATCCCCCAGATCTTGTTTGTCCGCATTCATGCACTCATACACAACTTGTTTATATAACATTGCCAGATGTTTCAAGATGAAACAACAGGATTCGGACCTTCTGATATCCTCTGATCTCCAAGGAAGGGGGAAGGAGGGTGGGTTATTGGGAATGTAGGTGAGATGGATCCCAAACATCTAAAGTTATGGTAAGTACATAACTATAAGATGTTATGTGATCCTATCTCGCCTACATTCAGTACTGATGGGACAGCGTCCCTAGCACCTAAATCCTGGGTGGCTCACTGGAAAACACTCCTGAGCACTGTGGAACCAAATGAAGCTCATCCTCTAGATGCCACATCCAATTTGTAGTGAGAAATGAAAGTATGTGGGGAGGACCACGTAGCCGCAGCACAAATGTCACTAATGGCAAGCTTAGAATGGAATGCTATTGAAGTAGCCATAGCTCTTGTAGAATGAGCTTTGACAGAGTTCATAAGCTCTTTATTAGAAGAGGAATAAGCTTGAGTAATACAGTCCCTGATCCATTTGGCAATAGTGACCTTTGTGACGGCTTTGCCCAATTTATTATCCGAAAAGGATACAAACAATTGATCTGTTTTCCTTGTTTGTTTGGTCCTATCTAAATAAAAACGCAATTGCCTGTGGACATCTAATGTGTGGAATATGTATTCCGCTTTGTTAGAATACTTCGGAAAGAAGACTGGAAGTTCTAATGACTGTTGTAGGCAGAAACTGGAACAAACTTTAGGGACAAAGGATGGATTTGGCCTGAGAGATACTCTATCTTTGTGAAAAACCAAGTACGGAGGTTTTACAGACAAAGCTTGAAGCTCTGAAACCCTTCTGGCGGAAGTAATCGCCACCAGAAAGGCAGTTTTCCACGATAGAAATTTTAAATCACATGTTGCTGCCAGTTCGAAGGGGGAGGAAGTTAAGGCACGTAACACCACATCGAGATCCCATGGAGGAGCAGGATGAGAAATCGGAGGTCGTAAAAGTGCAGCACCTTTCAAGAAGGTCTTACACAATCTGTTGCTCATTAAAGGTGGGTTTATAGATTCGTGAAAATTGGAAATAGCTGCCAATTGAACCTTGATGGTAGAGACTGAAGAGCCTTGATTGAAAAGGGAAGTTAGTACTTTTGATACGGGAATAGTGATGGGATCCAGACCCCGGAGTTGAGCCCAAATAGCAAATCTCTTCCCTTTGCTAGAATACAATTTCTTTGCAGCAGACTTGTGGGCCGAGGATAAAATGTGTACAACTTCCGGATCCAAGGTATGATTCCTGACTATAGTCGGAAGAGGAGGAGCCAAGCCGTCAATTTTAAGGTGTGTAGGGACTGGTGGAATAGTCCCGACTGATGAACCAATAGGTCTGGGATCTGATCCAGGAACCATGGACCTTCCAGTGCATATTTCCGAAGATAGGGGAACCATACCTGACAAGGCCAGTAAGGAGCAACTAAGATCATTTTGCTCCCCAAGAGAGATGCCTTTTGGATCACTCTGGGTAGGAGAGGAACTGGAGGAAAAGCATATAGCAAGCCGGTGGGCCACGGATGGGCTAGTGCGTCCATAGGGCTCTCCACCAGAGCCGGGGTGAGGGAGAAGAACTTTTTGCACTTCGCATTCAGCGGAGTCGCGAAGAGGTCGCAACAAGGAATTCCCCCCATTTGCTGAAAATCTGATTTGCAACCGTAATGTTCAGAGACCACTTGTGTGCAGAAAGGATAGTTCTGCTCAGTTTGTCGGCTATCACATTGGACTTGCCCGGGATATGAGTCGCCACTAGAAAACGTTTGGTCGACACTGCCCATTCCCAAACTCTCATGGCCTCTCTGCAAAGGGGGTAGGATCTGGTCCCTCCCTGCTTGTTCAGGTACCAGACAACTGACATGTTGTCGGAGTGAATGGCAATTACACCTTGAGGGAGGTAATCGTGAAGGGCTTGTAGGGACAGAAGCACCGCCCTCATTTCTAAGATGTTGATATGAAGTAGGGTCTCCTCCGAATGCCATTTGACTTGGACTGACCTGCCCAGGGAATGCCCCCCCCCACCCCATCTGGGAGGCGTCCGTAGTCAAAGTGGCCACAGGAGGAGGTGAAACAAAGGGTCGTCCCTGATCCAGATTGGAGGGCACCAGCCACCAGCGAAGGTCCCGTTTGCAGGTTTCCGTGATCCATATGAGGTGACTGAGAGGGAGATCCTGAAAGGACCACTGAGTTGAAAGAAGCCACTGGAGAATTCTCATGTGCAACCTTGCTAGGGGAACTAGAAGAACCGTGGCGGACATAGAACCCAATAGCTGCAGGACCATTCTGGCTGGGGCTTTGGATCTGGGAAGTAAGGCTCGAACTTGAGCCTGTATGGTTTGTATCCTTTCTGTAGGTAGATAGACCCGCATTCGGTTTGAGTCTATCTCTACTCCGATGAATCTTATGCGTTGAGATGGCAGCAACACAGACTTTGGCCAATTGAAGGTGATTCCAAGGGAAGTACCCAGTGAGATCATGGCTTGTAGGCTCCGCAATAGTAGATGCTTGGAGGTGGCAGTTAGGAGCCAGTCGTCTAGATACGGAAACACCTGGAATCCTAGACTTCTCAGGTGAGTAGTCACGACCGCCAAACATTTGGTGAACACCCTGGGGCTGTGGTGAGACCAAAGGGCAGCACGCGGAACTGAAAATGACTGTCTCCTAGGCTGAAGCGCAGATGTCTCCTGGACGCTTGATGTACCATGATATGGTAATAAGCGTCCTTGAGATCTATGGAGCACATCCAAACACCTTTCTCCAGCAGTGGGAGAATGGATTGTAGGGTGACGGTTCGGAACTTGGACTTTCTGACTGAACGGTTTAGAATGCTGAGATCCAAAATGGGCCTCAAGTCCCCGGTCATTTTTGGCACCAAAAAGAATCTTGAGTAAATCCCTAATCCGATCTGGTCTGCGGGGACCGGTTGGATGACTCCTTTTTGCAGCAGCTTTGAAACTTCTGAGGCTGCAGTTTCCCGTTGACTGGGTGGCGGGTCCGGGATTTTTTTGGACTGAGGTGGGGAGTGAGAAAATGGGATGGCGTAACCTCCGGCGATAATTCGAAGCACCCATCGGTCCTGAGTGATACCTTCCCAGGCTTTTAGGTGCCTCGAAAAACGACCCCCGACTGGCTCTGGAGCTGCACAGTCGGGCAATCCCTCAGGGACTGTGAAAGGCTGAAGAGCCACGAAAGGCCTCGCGGTCTCCAGTGTTGCGGGGGCCTCTGCCGCCTCTGGGACGGCGTCTTCCAGAAGAATTTCCCCCTCCCCTGCCTCTAGAAGGGGGATCGTCCTGCTGGGAGGGGTAAGACTTCTGAGATCTACGGAACCACATTTTACCTCCTCTTTTAGCCTTGGGGTAAGGCCGAAAGGGAGTGGAAAATCGTGCCCCTACGGCAGTCAAAGTCTTGCCTTCTTGCTCGCAGCGGGTCAATGTGTCCTTTACCTTGGGTCCAAACAAAGAGGACCCATCAAAGGGGGCGTCGGCAAAGGAAGACTTAAAGGCCTCTGCAAAATGACACAGGCGGAGCCAGGCTTGCCTCCGTAGAGCAATGCCTGTACCCGCCGCTCTGCTCGCCCCTTCGGCCACATAAGAAATGAGCCTCATGGACGAGTTTGATATGGACGACAGCATAGCCAGCTGAGAGCCAACCGTCTGGGCCAGCTGCTCAGGCAGGTTACCCAAGAGGGTATCTGAAAGTTCTTTAATCAGATCCCTCTGAAATCTGGTAAAGTGCGTGAGATAGTTCAGGGACCTTAAAGTAAAGGCCGCTGAACTTAGGGTGCGCTTACCGTACCGATCCATGCTCCTAGACTCCTTATTAGGAGGATGGACGGACGTCGAAGCCTCTGCTACACCTTGCTGGGTAGCAGATGCCACCACCAAGGCATCTACAGCCACACCTTTCGTCAAAAACTCCTTTTCTGGGGGTGCTGACAGGAACTTATTTGGACGAGCAGGCACCGGTTCCACAGAGTCTGGGTGTTCCCACGCCCTTCGACAGATCAAATCTAGGAGCTCGTCGAAGGGCGGAGACACCCAGGAGGCGGAGGGCTGAGCCCCGAAGGCCTTAAGGATCACCGACTCATCAGCAGAAGGGGGTTTGGATTGCCAGCCGCCTCATTGTTTAAGGGCTTCCAGGATGTCTGCAAAGGAGACATCATCTGAGGACGACTTAGGGGACCCCTCTGCATCATCAAGATCAGTGTCTGATGTGAGAGACACATCGGGGGAGTCAACATGCTTCCTCTTGCACAATCTCTTCCTGGGGGGTTCCTCCGAAGAAGCTTCAGAGGGACCTCCAGGAGGGGGGGAACCCCCAGTGGGGGTAACCTCAGGCCCCGGGGCTCCGCTGTCTAAGGACAGGGGGACTGCCAAAGACCCAGTCTCCGTATGCAGGGAAGGAGCTGGGGAGACCGTGGAGGTAGCCAAAGAAGATTTGGCTAACGCACTCCTCATGGCCCTGAAGGCGGGACCACCAGAATCCTGGGAAGGTCCCACCTCCGTGGCCACAACGGTAGACGGTACCCCGCAGCGACGCGAGAGGAAGGCTTGGGACCGAAAACATCAGTCCCAAGCGGCCCCGGGCCGACAGAGAAGTCCGTGTGCGAACTCTGACTCGAGCCGGAGTTGGAGTAAGGGTCGGGCCCGACCGAAAACCTCCATCGGCTCCACCAGCACCGGCTCCAACGGTGCCGAGGCTGTTGGAGGAGGAACCATAATAACAGGGTGGACCATCTGCTCCGAAGTCGAATGGGCTGGAGCCGAAACTAACTTTTGAAACACCGGAGACTGGAAAAGTCTTAGGAGCACCCTGTCGATGTCCGAATCAGACATCTTGGAGGATCTAGATGACACCGATCGGGTCCGAACCGACTTCTCCATCGGCTCCATAGGACTAGGGGACCGGCTCCGAATGGATTCGACTACTATCGGTTCCGAGGGAGATCTCAAAACAATTTCCCTCGGTGCCGATGAAGACTTTGGCGCCGAAGGGGAAGAGTCTGAGCCGGCAACCCTCATCGGCTCCAAAATCAGTGGAGCCGATGAAGGTGACCCGCCTCTCGATGCCCCAGTCCTCGGCTCCGAAACCAGAGTCGTCGAGACTGGAGGCATCGAGGCAGACCGTTCCGCCCTCGGCTCTGAAGTCCGTGGAGCCGATGGAGAAGCCTGCCTAGGTTTTTTGGCAGTTGGTTCCGACAGACTGGTCGGAGCCGACTCTTTTTTCTTCTTGGTAGGAGAGGAAGAGGAAGATAAGGCCTCCTCGAAGGAGGGTTTAATCAGCCCTTTTAATATTAATTTATTCTTCCTCTCTTGGAGGACTCTGGAAGAAAAGGCGTGACACATGCTACAGGACTCCTGTAGGTGCTTGGCGCCTAAACAATAAACGCACGAGGAGTGGTCGTCAGTTATCGACATTTTGAAACCACACCTCGCGCACTTTTTAAACCCAGAGGGTCTATGTTCCTTAGACATGCTGACTAACAGTTCACTAAAAAAACAAGTAGCTGTTTAGTGAAAAATTTTACCACAAGGAAAACTGAAAACCAAGTTTTTTTTTTTTTTTTTTACACAAGACAATACACAATGTCAGAACAAAACACAGTATCAGGACAAAAATCACTGAAAAGGAGGGTCAAGACCCTCTAACTTAAGCAGGTACTTGACCTCCTATAAAAAATAAAGGACGCTAGATAAGAATAGGGGAAGGCCCCTCTAACTTAAACGGGAAACCTTCCCTTAACCCAAAACACAATTTTCTCAACAAAAGTTATCAAAAGCCACTCGTACAACAACAATAGCTGTTAAAACAGCTTTTGGGGTAAAAATAGCAAAATTCCTGACAGGAAACTTTGAAGAAAACAGTACTTAGCTCAGCCAAGTTTGAGACCACGTCCTAGCTTGTAAGCGGCAAACGAGATCTGGGGGATTAGTGGTGGTGCATCCTGGGATAAGAAATAGCTCAGCCAATAAGAGGCTTCACTCTATAGCATAGCGTGCCGAGTCAGAGCCGAGGGATCGGCTCCGAGCCCATCAGTACTGAATGTAGACGAGATAGGATCACATAACATCGCAGGTTATAACATAGCATGATGTAACAATGCTTCCCCCGAGTAAGGAGAAACAGGAGGAGCAAGAGACATCTGAAGAAGAAATATGGACATGGGGAAGATGAAAAGATTTAATATGGTGCAATATTTATGCAAAGGAGAAAGCAAAAATAATCAATATAGAAAGAAGAGCACCAAAGATATTGGAAGAGAAATGTGGGCAAAGGCATACCGATATGGAAAATTTTACAAGACAAAAAATAAGAAAAAAAAGGGAAAGTAGAAAGGAGGATTAGTAATAAAAAATTTAAAGAAATAGGAAATGAGGCTATGGATTATCTGCAAAGTGAATGATTTAGTGTAGAAAATCTAACTCTGATAATATCACAGCAGGATAGAATAATGAATCCTCAAATTAAGGAGAAACTAATGGAGCAGAAAACATCTGATCAGTTATCATATGAAAATACTTTGAAGCCTTTGGTAGGAAACCAGTATAAAAATTCAGTTGGAGTTGCACAGTAAGGGAAGGAACAGTAAACTTTGTCATCTCTGATGTAGTCAATGTTGTGGAGTGATAGGTGAGTTCTCATAGGAAAAAGCAATGGATGACAATGGATGAAACCAAAGAGAATACTACACAAGGAAAATGCTCTAGAACTTCCTGTAGAATTCTCACAGGGAATGGAGAATAAAGAATATGCCCTCAAGTTAGAAGAAATTGATCTAAGGGAAGAGTTGCTTGATTTAATAGAGATGGATGGATATACATATTAGGTTCAATGAAAGAAACAGACTACAGAAAAGTGTGATAAAACAAATGAATACAGTAATCAGGACTGTTCATACTAATTCATGTGATATCACAGCAGTAAATGTGCTACACTGGTCTGCAACTCTCCCCGCTAGGCTTTTTAATATTAGCTAAAACATAGTCTTCCCCCATAGTGCCTTTCTTTTAGGCAATGCCAGACTGAAAGCACTTACAAAATAGCAAATCAAAACCAAGAAAATCTAAAGGTGTCTAAACAAAAACCTTACTGCCTAGAAGCTCTCTTTACCTTAAAGAATGCTGATGTCTGTGTGGTCACGGACATATGGTTTAAAGTCACAGATATAGACCAGTTACTACACAGACAAGACTAAAGGTGGAGGAGTCTCGATTTACGTAATAGAGATACCTCAAGGCTGGCAAACATCATGATGCACTTGAGCCTCTCCACGTTCAAATCACCATCAGCAAAATCCCATATCACTTTCTTGCAAGCTGTAGGCCCCCTTCTATGACCTAGGAAACCCATAACATGTACTTAAGCTTATTGAAAATACTCACCATTCAACCCAATACCATATTCAAGGGTGACTTTAATTACTCTAGTATTAAATGGGAATCCTATACGAAACCAAATATGCAGGTACAGAGACTCTTAGATTTTTTAAACACAAACTTCCTGGACCAGATTGTCATCATGCCAACTATAGGCAAAAACAAGCCAGACCTTGACCTCGCTAATATGGCAAGGAAAGGGCAGACCACAAACTGGTCTCCTTCGAAGTAAAACTAAGACCCAGAACCCCAGCTAACCCTAGAATGTACAGGAAGCACTCTAAGGCCAACTTCCTACTATTACAGTAAGTGATGACAAAATTTCAAGCCCCTGTAAACCCTGAGAACACTGCTGTCTATGCACAACTGTTCACAGTAACTCTTGACAAGTATGTTAATAGTTGCATAGTGGCAGCTGTACTCTCCAAGAATAAGTACAGAACTAGCCCAAAAAACAAGCCACCATGGTGGAATCACAACTTCATTAGGCTGTATAACAGAAGGAAGCCCATAGAAATTCAACATGTGAAAGATGCAACTATATTAAAAACCTTGAATCCATGCTCTATCACATGCCACTCAATACATCTGACACTGAGCGGGTTGTCAGCATGCACAGCTCACCACCTACTCCACCCAAACCCACATCACATACACCTACATATGTGGAGGTCCTCTCCAGAAACTTACCTAAACACTGTAGACCTCCCAAACACAAACACAAGCACTCTATACATAATACTCCCTCTGCAGAACATAATACACACTAGCTCATGCACCAGTGTCTCACCTGTCAAGGCCATAAGGCTAAATGCTAAACCTAACAAAAGTCATAGGTGACTCCATCGTGAGACATGCGGATGTCCTTCTCACCAGGCTGGATAAGGAAAAGGTCACAGTCAGCTGTCTGTCAACTGCCAGGATCTACCATATCACTCATGCACTCAAGTCTCTGCTGTTATGAGTCTATCAAAGTCCATGTTGGTGTGAATGATTTGAGACGTACCTCTCTGGACTACATGAAGAGAGACATGACTGAGTTCTTGGACTATGTGTCTCAGGCAGATATGTCCCTAGTCTTAAGCAGCATTTTACTTTCACCTAGAACGATGCCTTCATACAAACAGAAAATGATTGACTTCAGTAATTGGCTTAGTTTTTGGTGTCATTCTAAGGGGAACCAGATTGGTCTACCTGGGATGACATGATTGACAGACCCTGATGCTTTGTCAGAGATGGTCTTCAGCTGTCACCCCTGGGATTTCAGCTACTGGCTAAGGCTCTTTTCACCCTCATAGTAGCTTTTTTAAGCAGTGTTACAAGGACAAAACCCTTGACATAAAAATACCAACCAAAAACAACCTTGAGATTGTGCTCCTAAATGCTAGGAGTCTTAACACAAAACTGCAGTCATTAGAAGCCGTCCTTATCCTGGTGGATGCAGCATTTGTACAGTCAAGGAGACCTGGTTCAAGTATGTGAAGAGCACCACAGCCATAGTGGGTTACACCCCTTTCCACACGTTCAGACCACAAACTGAAGGTAAGCTCACTAAAGGAGGCTATGTATCGATATTCATCAAAGATAAATACACCTCCAGATTGGTTAAATGGTTTACTATTACTTGTGCAAACGGCAGTAGTGCGAATGTGTTAAAGTCGAAATCAGAATTATACAGAATCAAAAAATCAATCTAAAATACATCTCCCACATTTTAGCAAGCCGCTTGTTGTAATCACCGTTTTGCATGATAGCGTACTGAAAGAGAGAGTCGCATAGGACACGTCACTAGTACGTTTGTATAAAAGTCAAAAAAACATGTCAGCCATAACCGGATAGGCTCATGATAGTGAAAATAAGTCAATCAAGTGATAAGGCTACCAGGTAATATCAACATGTCAAGGTATGTGAATATCTCAACAGGGAAGGGAAATAATAAAAGTAGTATGTATGACAATACTACATAGGCAGAGTAATTTTCATCCCAGTATCAATAATGAGAAGACTGAAGAGGCTGGATGTGTGCCTGGAATTATCGGCCAAGTGTATGGCACAGTGCACAGTAAGAAGGGAAAACAAATGTTGCAAAGTTACATTTCAACAGTTATTGTGTTTGCCTTTCCGAGGATGATAATGTATCGTTTGCCTAAGCAGCGGTAGATAAGCACGGTGCTTGCACAGTGTTGTTTTCAGTATGATATGGGGGGGGGGTGAGTATTACAAGTAGAACTGCATTTTACTGTACCATGTTCCATCTGTTTTTCTTGCAATTGACGTTTACAGAATGTTAACTAATCCAATGCATCAAATTTGTAGCACGTCTGGAAGACAGAAATGTTGAAGGCACATCTTCATGCTTACCATTTTCAACATTCTGACCTTCTGTTGTGCTGAAATTCAACTTCATTTTACAATTTTTGCATCATTCGACGTAACCCTATTCAATCATACAATAGTAAATGAGTTAAACAGTATCATACCCTAGAGATACTTCAAGCTCAATTAAATGTTGGTAGGACACCTATTCAAGTCACTGCCAGCTACAGAATCCACTCCATGAATCAGACACCCACTCTGCCTATGGACTTGAGTCTATCTAGATACATTCAAACACCATGCTTTTTGGTCACTTTAGTACCCTAGCATTGACTGAGTGAATTACTTGTGCTCAAACTCACCTGCCCCAAGGTTCCCTGACTTTGTCAACTCCAATGCCCTGGACCAGCTGACTGACATCCCCTCTAGGGGAGCCAGCATCCTGGATCTGGAGCTTACAAATATGGGAGACCACTGTAGCACCCCTACTGTGAGTTCATCCCTAGTGAGATCTGACCATAAATCAGTCTTATTTGAGGTAACAATCACACCTGACCCCCACCCCCAGCAGGAACTAGACCAAAAGACTTCTTCAAAGCAGATTATAGCCTCCTATTGTATGGTATAAATAGCTTCACTGCACCACCTCCCTCAGACTGAGCCAGTAACCATGCCGAACCCTACACCAGTGCACTATACAAGCATCTGTATAACTGCATTGACTCAGCAGTACCTGCTAGAACCAAAACAAGCTCTTCAAGGAAGAGCAAGCCTGCCTGGTAGACAACCACCATTAACAGGCTTTACAATAAAAAGGAAGAAACTGCTGTACAAGAGTAAGAATTAGCAGGCTCTAAACTGGAAACACTCCCTTCCCAGCTTAAATAAACAAATAAAACTTTTTGTGAAGTCCTCCAAGTCCAAATACAAATCCAAGTTAGCTTTCTCAACCAAGGAGAACAATGAGCCATTCTTTAGTTACATTCGTAACCTAAAAGGTAAGGTCCAGATTTTCGCTGAACTCGTAGTTAATGGTAACACATATACTGAGCCAGTGGACATATCTAACCTCCTAGCCAACTGGATCAGTGAAAACTTCACTTCCTCATCCCCACCACACTACTTCATGACATCCGTACCACCTGTCCCCTACCTTGCATCTATAAAGAGCAGGTGGTAAATGCCCTCTTTAAGACCAAAACACAGCATCAATGGGACTTGTTAATATCCCAGGCTGCATCTTACATGGGCTCAAACAAGAATTAGCATCACCCAGAACCACCAAGCACAAAGGTAGAAAGATAAAACGACCCAGCCAGAAAATAATTCTTCTTTAATAAAAATACCAAAACTCTAGTGTCTCGGCAATCAGCCTTCCAGAATTAGCATCACCATTGGTTACTCTTTTCAACCACAGTCTAAGCACAGGCTTTAGCCCGGCTGAATGGAAAGTAGCCACAGTTGTCCCCCTGCATAAAGCTGGTGCTTTTACTGACCCCGGGAACCACATACCTATTAGCTTGACGAGGCTTACCTGCAAGGCCATGGAGAGGAACATCATAGACCATTTCAACAAAGATATAGGTAATCTCCAAACACTAGATCGACCAAGTTTGGATTTGTCAATGGGAGATCATGCCTATTAAACTTCTTCGAGACAGCCACAAGGGTCCTAGATGAGGGGAAATCTATGCATACAGCCTACCTAGACTTAGCCAAGCCATCTGACACTATCCCTCACTCAGGCATCATTGACAAACTCTCCCAGCTGGACATCAACCCTTATATCGTAAGGTGGTTTGCGAACTGGCTCACTGATAGAACCCATACAGTCAAAATAAGGGAATCCACCTCCAACAGCAGACCCGTAACCAGTGGAGTTCCACGGGGATTGGTCCTGGGACCTCTACTGTTCAGAATCTATATCTCTCAAGTATAAGCTAAAACCAAGGGACTGTGGCTGACAAACTTTGCTGATTACTGCAAACTGTGTGCAGTCACAGAATTTCCAAATGATGTCAACATCCTTCAAGAAGGTCTTACACAAACAAATGATTGGTGCCAAAATCATGGCCTCAAACTCGATGCAAAAAAATGTATCATCATCTCTTTCGGTAAGAGTGATGCTCCTGCAAATTATTAATGGCAATACGCCAAGTATGCATTCAACGGTGAGAGATCTGGGCCCTCAAGTTGACAGCAACCTTATCTTTGACCACATCTCCACAGTGGTAAGAACGGCATTCTATATGGCTCATCTCATCTCATAAAGGCATTGCCTCAAGAAAAAGAGAAGTTATCACCTCCCTGTACTCTTCACTCATTAGGCCAATAATTGAGTATAACAGCTCTTTTGGTATGTACCTTTCAAAGCACCTGAAGCAATTGGAGAGACCTCACAGGTACCTCACAAGCAAAATTCAAGGTCTTCAGCAGCTGTCCTGTGGGGATTGGCTGAAATCACTGGCACTATATTGTGTTTCATACAGACTACTCAGAGGTGATCTCTGCTTTGCATATAAGGTCATCTCTGACCCTGCTTTATTGGAAATGCTGCACGTTCACAAGTCAAATTGCACACAGGTTATTCACTCTAAAAACCTAAACCTGGTATGTGACATCAATAGCAACTGCTGGAGGGAAAGATTTGTTTCTGGGTGGTTAACATACATTTGGAATAGACTCCCACTTGACAGCAAACAGAGCACTTCATTGATCCTCTTCAAACACAGTCTGGACGATTGGATGGATAACCATAAATTCACCTCAGGGGTTCCACCCGTGTCCCTCTTGGACAGGGGCAATCGGTGCTGATCGTGGTAACAAGGGTAAAATTTGGTTAGGCTTGTAAATGCCCTTGGGCCATTAGCCTATTAACTTGTTATGATCCTCTGGCAAAAATTAAGAGGTGTAACACCCAGCAGGATAAAAGCACTCTCAAACTAAACATACTACTCAGAGGAAAAATAATGTCTACCAAAGCCAAATTTGAGGTAAATTTGGCCTCTCAGACCATGGAAAACCACAAGGCATAATTTAGCTGTGTCCACACCCTCAAAGACAATACACAAATGTGTGCAGACCTCATTGCTAATACAGCCACATCTACTGAGTCAGAAGATATAGCAATGCTATTGGTGGACAAATTCACCTCTAACTTTGGCTCTCTCTCGCCCTCAACCTCCTTCCATGAAATATAATCAAATAAATCCTCACCCTGCTATGACTAGGGAACAGATCCTCAAAGCCAGCTCGAAGGCCAGAAACACTGCAATGATGGGCCCACACATTATCTCAGGATGGCTTCTAAATAGCATGAAACCTGACCTATCAGGCCCTCTGGATTGCTATTTAAACTATAGCCTCCAAACAGACTTCATAAATGAATGGTAAACAGTAACAGTCATCCCTCTGTCCAAAGGTGGACCACCTACAGACCCTGGAAACTACAGACCCTTATGTCTCACTGGTCTCATATGCAAATCCATGAAAAGAATTATTATGTAAATGATCAACAATGACATGGAAAACCTCCAGACACTGAAACCAACCCAACTGTGTTTCGTCACGGGAAGCCCTTGCCTACTTAACCTGGTGAACTTCTTTGAGAAGGTCACCAGTGCAATGGATGAGGGCAAAATGGTTCAAACTGCTTAACCTTGACCTGGCTAAGTTATTTGACACAATACCCCACTCAAGCATTGTTGACAAACTCAGGAGGTTACATGTAAACCTTTATGACACCTGGTGGATAGCCAGCTGGCTCTCAAGAAGGTGTAACATTAGAGAAGTACCTTGCAGTATGCACAGTAGTAAATCCCACTCTAACCATGCCTCCAGGCCGACAATTCCTGAAGGCATGTGGAATCTGCTGAATATTCATTCCTGTGCTGAAATGAATATGGATACACAGGAGAGCACATGACTGGGTTTTGGGTTTTTATTTATGTCTTTTTTTGTTTCATATGTTTCACATTTCCTTCAGGCAATCAGGCAAATGTAATCTGATCAGCACAATATTTAAATATGTTGTATGACCATTGCAAAATCCAAGCTGTCCAACACCACAAAACAGTTTCTCAAAACAGTACAGACGGTTACATTTCACCAGCTGAGTAGGTTTTAAGAAGATGGTCAGAGCACTGTTGCACAGCACTTGTTTAGTGCTTACCTGGTCACCTGCACTTAAGGTATGCACTTCTGTAAAGTGGTGGGGGGGTGCGCAGCGGCCCCACAACTGGGGGCAGGGGGGGCTTTTCCCTCCTGAAAAAACCAAAGAGAGAAAGGAAAAGTTACTTCCTGGTTAACTGTGCAACAAGCTTAGTCAGTAACAGGTGCTTTACGGGGTTGGAGTTTGTTTTGTGAGTGACTATTAAACAGTTTTCAGGAATAAATAGATGATGTGGCATGCAAACTAGCATGCCTGCTAGTCATCGGCCATTTCCATGCCCATTTTCCCTGTCAGCCATTACCGACACACCCATATCTGCGCAGAACTAAGCGTGAGGTACTTCTCTAATATTATGGGTAATCGACCAGTGTAGTACCTCGCAGTCAGTTCTGCCCAGCTTTGGGCATGTCCTTACTGATGGACAGGGAAAATGGGTGTGGAAATGCCCAATGATTAGCAAGTATCCTAATTTGCATGGTACTAAGGCTATCCAATGCACAGTTAACCAGTAAGTAAATATAACATTTACTGTGTTTTTTCAGGGGGGCAAGCCCCTCACACCCCCCCATGTCTTTACAGCTCTTGCCATATTTTAGATTTATTATTATGTAGCAAATAAAATTCAGAAACTGAAAAACGAGTTTTTCTCATGTTTGCTCATTGCTACTTGGGTGCTCTGTCTGAATGCACTGAACTGCCAGAAAAAATACATTGTTTCGAGTTTATTTACTTATTAACAGGTACTACACTGGTCTATTACCTTGATTTTTTTCTGATTCATTTCCTTCGGTTACGCTCTGTTTCAGTGCATGAATCACATGCGTTCTTACTGTTTGACAGCATGCTCCATTATTTACATATATGTACTAAAATTCTGTATTTTTCTGTAAGTCACCATTTCTCCTTTTTTCTGTCCTAAATTCAGTAGCAGTTATTTGCATTTTATGATCGCTTTATTATTTCTGGTTAATGCAAGCTCAAATAAAATATGTGCATTCTGATTAGTTAAGAATCAGTGTATTTACTTCGGACGTTCGATTAGGGTTTCATGTGGAGATTTCAATTATAATAATCCCCGATCAGTTTAGGGGGCTGTTTTAACAACATTAATTACATTGCATTCCGCACACCTATCTGTTGAATAATCGTGCTGCTGCCTCCACAGGGCTGGAGTTGTGTTTGGGGCAGGCTTTGCTACTGCGCATCCTGACATGTACTACAATGGTCGATTAACATATTATGCCCTTAAGAAGACTCTTGTAAACACCCACACACACATATGCATGTGTGTATTTGCAAGTGTATTATATAAATGTGTCTGTTTTACATATAATATACAAACCCACACATACATACATGGACCGATGTATATATACACTGAGCACACAGACAGATTAGTCACACTTGCATCATACACACAGCTGCTCACACAAAC
Source organism: Protopterus annectens (assembly GCF_019279795.1). Classification (NCBI taxonomy): domain Eukaryota; kingdom Metazoa; phylum Chordata; order Ceratodontiformes; family Protopteridae; genus Protopterus; species Protopterus annectens. The sequence goes on along the minus strand of NC_056737.1, from coordinate 769,713,925 downwards.
ACACTGGCATACTGAAATAACCTACTATAACATTGCCAAAAAATAGAACTAAAGAAAATAGGAGAAAATAGCAAGTATTCGCTGAAATAAAGGCTCACAAAAGTGTAGTAAAACGAGTAATCTGTAATAAATAAAACAAACACTAATTAAAGCATAAAACAATGTAACAAAAGTTTTAATTAGTCCCATATATAAAAATGTACACTT